>NW_027206042.1:600000-847071 GCF_024711535.1 Dipodomys merriami | reverse complement strand
AGCATTAGCACATAATTAACTATAATTATCGGTTCCATAATTATATAAATCCACTAAGCATAAGGGGGAGGAAATACCATGTTTTTACTGGAAATTTTTTTTATCTAATTGGCTGTGGAACAAAAGAGAAAAAAGGCAGGGAATCTAATTTATTTAATTTAAAATAGCAAATATAGAAAACAATGAAATCCCAAGTGTGTGTATGATCTTTTAAATGTTCCTATAGGTGCTAAAAGGTACTTTGAAGCCTTGTTAATCAGCCAAAGAATCATGATTAACTAGCTCAAAATATAAACTTCTATGTCATACTGGCAAAGAGTTTGAAGAATAAAGGGCTACAGATGCTGGTAGAAACAAAGTGTCCAATTATAAGGTATAAACAACTATTAATCTTTCTGGTGATGTCATGTTATAACCATACATCTTTGATATTGCTATTAAATGTGTTAAAGAAGATTCTTTATTGTGGTATGGTTTCTAAAATTTAATTAACCAATTCTGAGCCTTGTTCATTTAACTAATAACCTTGATACAAAGGAATGTGAAAAGCTCTTATGAAAAAAGAGGCACAGGATTTAGGACTGCAGGAGAATTTTGAGAACAAAACATACTGAGACTGTGTGTGTGTGTGTGTGTGTGTGTGTATGTGTGTATGTGAAAAGCTCTTATGAAAAAAGAGGCACAGGATTTAGGACTGCAGGAGAATTTTGAGAACAAAACATACTGAGCCTGTGTGTGTGTGCAGGTGTGCAGGTGTGATTTAGGACTGCAGGAGAATTTTGAGAACAAAACATACTGAGCCTGTGTGTGTGTGTGTGTGTGTGTGTGTCTGTGTGTCTGTGTGTCTGTGTGTGTCTGTGTGTGTGTGTGTGTGCAGGTGTGCAGGTGTGCTGCTGCTACTGTGGCTGGAACTCCAGGCCATGCATCCTCACTTGGCTTTTTTGCTCTACCACTTGAGCCACAGCTCTACTTCCATGTTTACTAACTCTTATATCAGAGGGAATTAGAACACTAGTTCCTCCCATAACACACTTCCATTTTGTTTCAATATCGTTCTATAATCTTATGTCAATACTGAGTTATGTGGTTAGTTGATATGGTAGAATAGCATTTTCTAGCTACTTGTTAAAGGTCATCACGCTGTAAAAGGTAGAATCCCAGTAGATTAGACAAAACTCAGTCCAACCCTGCTATTTTCCTTCCAGAAAAAGGAACACTGGCATATTACCATCCCAGAGGGTTGTTTATATACTGACCCACATACATCCATAAAAATAAAGATTCTATGGGGTTTAGAAAGGACCTCAAGAATTTAGTTATTTGTTTTGCAGAAGGTAGCATATCATTATGCTGATTGCACAGACGAAAGAGTTAAAGCCCAGAGAGATGAACTAAACATTTGTAGGTTAAATAAGGAGTAATGGTGAGGACAGGACAGGTCTCCTGCCTTAGCCAAGTCTGACACTAAACAGTCTCTATGGGGGGAGGGGGGAGGAATCTTGAAAACATTTTATTTCCTTAAAAAAATATTTTCTAGCATAGTGGCATATGCCTGTAATTTCAGCTACTTGAAAGTCAGAGGCAGGAGAATTGTAGATTTGAGGGTACCCCAGGCAAATATTAAGATCCTATCTCAAAAAAACAAAATATGAAACTAAAGGGCTGAGGACATATCTCCAAGAAGTAGAATGTTTTCTGTGCATGCATGAGACCCTGGACTCAATTTTTAAAAAATCACTTGTTTTCATTAAGTTAAAGGACCCAGAATTTAGAACAAAATATAATTTCCCATACTCGTATAAAATACAAGTTACCGCCGGGCGCTGGTGGCTCACGCCTGTAATCCTAGCTACTCAGGAGGCTGAGATCTGAGGATCGAGGTTCAAAGCCAGCCCGGGCAGGAAAGTCTGTGAGACTCCTATCTCCAATAAACCACCAGAAAACCGGAAGTGGCGCTGTAGCTCAAGTGGTAGAGCACTCGCCTTGAGCTGAAGAGCTGAGGGACAGTGCCCAGGCCCAGAGTTCAAGCCCCATGGCAGACAAAAAATAAAATAAAATAAAATAAAAAATAAAATAAAATACAAGTTACCAAGAAATTAGCTGCATTTTAGATTATCAAGTTACATTGTCTCCTTGAAAGTTTGAAATTTGACCATTGGCAGTTAGTATATTACTGAAAAAGAAATCATTGTTTGGGCTAAATAAATGAATACATAAAACCCCCAGATTGCCAATGTAGCCCAGATGGCTAGTGTGGTAGTTGAACATGGCAAAACTCATGTAGGAGACACTGCATCAGAAGTGATATGTCAGAAATAATGAGGATAAACCAGAAAAATGTCAACTACCAGAGGTTACATTTTAGCAAAGCAAGACAAAGGCCAAAATGATATTGTACCTTTTTGAGTTCTAATAGTAGATAGGCAAATATAAGCAGTCAGTCCAAATTTCCCAAATAGACTTTGAATGCAAAGATTTGAAAGAGTAAAGGCATACATTGGACCCTCAGTAGTGAAGCACAGAGGATAAGCTGTCTAGAATAAACTTTATATGTAGTGATAAAAATGTTCCTGAGAAGTGGACACAAGTGGTTTCTATATTTTTTGTTGCTGTTTTTGTTTTCTTTTCCTTTTAACTTGTTTGTTCATTTATACAAGTTGTGGGTGAGGATGGGAGGGATAACTGGGAGACAGCCAGGGAAGGAATGACATTGTTCAAAAAGAAATATACTCATTATCTGACTTATGTAACTATAACCCTGCTGTAATCACCTTTACAATAACAATAAAGAAAAAAATTAAAATGTTCCTTAGATGGAGCTGGCGATAAGTAATGTATTCGTTTTCCCTCATCACAAGGATGACTCAAAATCTTTCGCACATGTGTCAAGAGTTAGAAAGAGAATTTTACCTATCTTCCCAAATGGTCAGATATTCAGGTTTGACAAAAGAGAAGAAGGCAGTGAAGACTTACTATATAAACATAGAAATAGAGAAAAGCAGAAATTAAAAGGAGTAGAAATAGTAAAGGCTTTGTGGTAAATAATTGACTTAGGATATCACACCTAATCTTCACATCATTTCCATAAGGCCAGCTAAAGATGACAAAATGGCACCCAGAAATGTTCATCTCCATCCAGCTAATAACAGAACTAAGATACAAATTTTGATAGGGATTGAAACGTTGTTGTTTTTAATTAGACCAATGTGACACAATAAGTATACAAAGGCAGAATGAAATTTCAAAAACATAGATTGGCATAGTTCTTCAGATAAATTGAATTTGGAAATAGTATTTTGATGGGCTTGTAGAAACAAATATCAGAGGGAGAGGGGAAAAGAAAACGAATTGATTACATGAAAACTCCATTATCATGTATACATTAAGCAACTTGCATTGGGCATGACGCGTTTTCTAATTCAATTCCTTCTGGTTTGTCTTCCTCATTTTCTTCAACTACCTTGTCTCCCAGGAAGCTATAGTGGTGGCCTTGTGAGTTATCGCCCATGCATAGAAGACTGGGCACTGCAATATCTCTCCAGTCCTGACATGAAGGAATACGGATGTGTTTGGCATCTTCACTCCCAGGAATGAAACCAAATAGCTTTTTTATGCGCTCCCGGACGACAAGTCGGGAGTGCTGTTCTGCAGCTTGTTCAAAGAGCTCTCTCTCATTTTGGAGGTGGTTGGTCCAGTAGTGATGCTGCAGAGGAGTGAGGGGCGAACAGCATCTCGCCACGCAGCGGGAGACTAGATATGCAATGGTTGCCAAGGTAATCAAAATCCAGCCCAGCATCTTCACATGATTGTTAGGGAGAAAAAAACAAACCCAGCACATAAAATATTTGAGAAAAAGCCATGGTAGCATGTATTCTGACATAACAGAACTAAAATATAGATCCGTGCATTGTTTTTCCAGTCTTTTAACGTATTAATAAAGTGCTGATTGTTATAGAAAGTATGCTGATAGAAGGATAGGTCAAGCCACATATGTTGGTAATAAGAATACTAATTTGACCAGTTAACCTAGAATGGATTCTAAGTAATGTCCTTAGAGTGGCTGACGCTGTAACCCACCAATTAACCTTACATAAGATACATAACACTGGCTTTTGCTTATAGCTCAACCTTACTTCTCAGTCATCAAGTATAGGCCCATACATTCTTTGGGGACTTCATAAATATTTACTAATAATATAGCGATAGAAATGATGGTTTGATAGACAATAATGCTAGCCTCCCAGATGTCTTCCATGACCTGCCAAACAGCATTTATTGAGACTTCTTCCTGCATTGCTCTTTCTTCTTTCTTTTGCAACCAAAAATAAATCAGTGAATGGACTTGTGTCTCTAAATGGATTATTGATATTATAGTCATTGTAACTTCTAGTACTCCTTTAAAAATAAAAAAGTTTACTTCCTGCTTTTAAAGCCTGACATAAATGTTTTCTAGTCTTAGAGGACAGTTCTATACATTTAGGAAAGCTAACAATGTATATCCACAGTCTGGCAGAGAAGGCCTCTTATGTGTATTTCTATTCACCAATAAGCCTAGAGTTAGCAGGGTGTGCACCATGAAATAGTTGCACTCTGTAGATGCTAAAACAAAGTAATACTTGGTGGGGGGGGAGGGGGGGCGGGAGAGGGAAGGGGGAGGATGGAATGTGAAGGGATGGGAAGGGGAAACAAAGGAGGAGGCAACAAGGAAGGTGGCTCAGTGGTAGAGCGCTTGCCTTGCATGCATGAGGCCCTGGGTTCGATTCCTCAGCACCACATAAGCAGAAAAAGCCGGAAGTGGTGCTGTGGCTTAAGAGGTAGAGCACTAACCTTGAGCTGAAGAGCTGAGGGACAGCGCCTAGGCCCAGAGGTCAGGCCCACGACCAGACCCCCCCCTACCCCCCCAAAAAGAAATGTACTCGTTACCTTGCCCATGTATTTGTAACCCCTCTGTATGGTATTTTCACAATAAAAACAAAAAACAAAAACAAAAAACCCCCAAAGTAATACTTGACAGAATTTAACCCAATTAAAAGACAGCATAATGGGGGAAAAACTTTCACAGCCATATATACACCAACTATCATTTATTCATCTTTAGGTTGACCTCTAACTACCTGTGATACCTACTGCTGAGTGATGGGGATTAAAATGGGGACTTATCTACAATCTTCAAGCCTGAAAGAGGAGAGAAATGAACATGTCAAGGAAAATGTCATCATTTTTATTTGAGTAACAATAGCACCTGGAGAATCACAATGGAAGAGAAATAAACTTTAACAAAATACCAGAATAATGCTCAGAGAGATGATGGCCAGATTTAAATTATGTCAACAAAAAAAATAGTCCAGTAGATACAAGTTGAATAGATTTGTTATGTAGAAAGAAGACAGGAAAATAAGGAGAGTGATGACATAAAATGACAGAAGGGAATGTCTGATCATATGTTGTATGCATGTGTGGATATGCAAGTGGATTGTACATTCCTGTACAATTAATTGATCCTAATAAAAATGAGGGAAAAAATAAAAGTTTCATTTTACAAAGCTAAAAGAAACAGCACAGGAAAATAAGAGAATGAAGAGTTGAGGGGGCACAGATACTTTGTATTTATACCATTGTAGGAATCATGTAGAAGGCCAAATATTGAAGGACTTTGTATATGATATCAAGGAATTTGTGCACAAGATGGTAGAAAAATCACTGAAGTACTCTATATAATAGAGAGGAAGACCTGACTACCCAATATGCATTAAGATAGATACTTTGGCAAGTATGTAGAAAGTAGATTGAAACTGAAGAAAACTAACGTCAGGAAGAAGTTTCAGAATGGGAGGTGGGCAAATAGTAATTTTTAACTTAATATGATCTTGTGGTCAACCCAGGAAAATCCATCTGGCAGTACATTGCTCAAAAGAGATTGAAGTTCAAGGTGGTTATAGAAGACAGCAAGGCAAAACATGATCTTTGGCTTTTTTTTTTTTTTTTGTGGGTCCTGGGGCTTGAGAACACTGTGCCTGGGCACTGTCCCTGAGCTGCTTTTGCTCAAGGGGAACACTCTACTACTTGAGCCACAGAGCCACTTCCAACTTTTTTGAGTAGTTTATTGGAAATAAGAGTCTCATGGAGTTTCCTGCTGGGACTGGCTTCAAAATGCGATCCTCAGATCCCTCCTGAGTAGCTAGGATTACAGGTGTGAGCCACTGGTGCCCTGCGATCTTTGGCTATTTTGATCAGTTATTTAGTAGCTCCACAAACCTCTACAAGTCACATAACCTCTGAACTTTATTTACTCACCTGTAAAAATGGAGTTTGTATCTAGCTTTCAATATTACAAGGTTTAAAATTAACATACGAAATATCTGCATAGTAATACATATGACAAATATCTAAAAAATATTTTAACACATACCAAAAAATTAACCAGTAGTGGTAATCAAAGCTCAAAACTTTTAAAATGGAAATCAGTGTGTACATTTTAAATTTTAATTTGATCTTAAGAAAATCTTACCTTTATGTGTTCTTTTTAATTTAAGCAAGAATGCATTTGAATTTATAATTGTCCTACTTTTTAATAGCAATAACATTTTTACTGTATTGCAGTGGTTTAAAAATATGTTTTTCTCCAGATCCATTGGAGAAACTAATTAAACTCAATGGCTCTGTCATTACATAATACAATGCAAAATTATACTTCTAAACTTTAACCTGATAGTGTAGTAAGTTAAGGATTTCCTCTCACTCTTTCCATTCCCTGATACATACCTGCACATTGACTGATTTTAGAACCATCACTGGAGACTTTTAAGTTATAATTCAATGTCCTATTATTTCAGATGAGATTTTATCATATACAAATACATATGTGAGAATATATATTCATAAAGATAGGATTTAGTAACATAGTATTACTGTTTCTAATAGTAGTTAAAGTTTATTACTTTTAATACAGATTCTAGGCAGAGCATCAAGCACTTTAAATGTATTAGTTCATTTATTCTTTATAACAACTCTATTCAGTAGATACTATAAATAATCCTAGTTTATAGATAAGAAAAATGAAATATGGGTAAATTTTGTAACTCAGAAAATGGCAAAGCAAGGGCTGGGAAGGCGGCTCAGTGGTATAGCGCTTGCCTTGCATGCCTCATGAGGCCCTGGGTTCATTCCTCAGCACCATATACGCAAAAAGAAAAAAAGCCGGAAGTGGCACTGTGGCTCAAGTGGTAGAGCGCTAGCCTTGAGCTGAAGAGCTGAGGGACAGTGCCCAGGCCCAGAAAAAAGAAAAAAGAAAACAAAATGGCAAAGCAAGGCAAACCCAGGTGGGCTGATTCCACAGCCCAGCATCCTAAATCTTATGTATGTAGCTGTTCAGCAGGCTTCATTTTCATCAGTAGCATCTGCTTCTTGTTCTTTCATGATGTAATATAAAAATAAGCAAAAATATGACTGTAAAAGTATGGCAGGAAAAAAATTTAAAAACTTACCTTTTGTGGGCTGGGAATGTATGTGGCTTAGTGGTAGAGTGCTTGCTTAACATGCATGAAACCCTGGGTTCGATTCCTCAGTACAACATAAACAGAAAAAGCCGGGAGTGGCGCTGTGGCTCAATTGGTACAGCTCTAGAGTTGAGCATAGAGAGGCTCAGGGACAGAGCACAGGCTCCGAGTTCAAGGCCCATGATCTTCACCCCCCCACCCCGAAACACACACACACACACACACACACACACACACACACACACACACACACACACACACACACACACACACACACACACACACACACACACACACACACACACACACACCGTACCTGTGAATGGAATCTGTGCAGAAGAGCTACTTCATCTCTTGCTAGGCTCACATCGGAAGGAGCCGGACTGTAGCATGGAAATCCAGCTAGTATCTCTTCTCTTTTGCTGTCAGTGACATTGTCGAACTCTGGGTAATGGTCCACAGATGCAAACTCGCTTGCTGCACATTCATAATAGGTTCCTCGTAGCAAGGTCACCGCCAACCATGTTAATGGAGCCACGAGTGCCCTCCCAGTGATGCTGAAGAACTGAAGGCAAGCCAGCCTTTGCTCCAGAGGGCTGATTCTTCGGCATGGAGGGCCACAGTTGCAGCAGTATTCACTGGTTAAGGTCCACGTTTGGCTTCTCAGAGCAAATCCAGCAATCAGAAGGATCAGGGCAGGAAACACAAGAAAAGCGGAGCCATAATAGAAATTTTTCCCTACCTGACAAGGACATGTGAATGTGGAAGAGGAGCAGAGGTGTTGCCCACTGATTGTCAAAGCCACAATCAAAGAATTGATCAATGTGCCACTTCTCTGCAGAGAAGACACAATATTGTTGAGAGATGGGCTCATCCTGAGAGGCTCTGACTCAAATCAGCTGGTGGCCCTTTCTGATCATTAGACTCTACCTGCTGTAACCATTTTATGGGCTCTTACTGGTTTAACTGGTTGTGTCAAGTGACCCAACATCCTTCCATGTTTAAAAGATTCTAGCATCTTTCCTTGTTTACTGTGTCAACACTGAGCTAGTAAATTCACATTAGGTTATAGCTAGAAGAAATTGTTCTTATCTGGTATGAATAAAGAGGGAAACTGTAATAACAATAATAATAAAAAGACCATAGCTTACTTACAAAGCAAACTTCATCTTTCTCCATGGTGCTTTGTACAACACAAAACACAAAGTACTAACAAATATAGCCCAGGAAGCAAAACTGAGACATTCTCATCTTTGTAGTAAACCATAAAATTACAAGATACAAGATAATGAAAATGATCAAATATAAAGAAATTCAAAACTTGGGGTTAGCTGGAAGGTCTGTAACCTAAGGATTCTGCCAAAAGATCCCAAAGGATTTTCCAAAAGAGAACAAGTTTAGTTTACCCAAATGTGTAGCTTTAAAAGTGTTAAGTGGCAAATTTGTTTAAGAGGTTAGATACAAATATGATATTTTATTTTAACAGAGATATACATCTATACATAAGAATGAAATGATCAAACATGTAAAGTGTCGATATTTATTTGATCAGTCAATAGATATTACATCCCATCTATATGAATTATACTAGATGGGGCTGAGTTTAGACATTACACAGGCTTGGTTGAGTTTAGACATTTGTCCAACTTTCCATATCTAGTTAAATCTCTCATGAATGAATTGGAACACTTTACTGAGATATCCAAAACTCAATTCGAGAAGAAATAATGTATTTTAAAAGATCCGATAATGGAAATGGAAGACAGATTAAGCAACTCTACAATCTATCTAATAAGAGTTCCCAAAGGATTAAAGGATGAGCAGAGTAGAGTAGTAGCTGAGAACAGAATCAAAAGTTTTCACATCAGAAAAATGTCAGTTGTTGTGGGAAGTAAAGTTAAAGCTAAATTTACATATAGATGTGTCAGTAAACCTACAGAGTGTAAAAAATAGAGCTATCAGAAAGATAACCTTAAAAATAATGACAATAGACTGAAGCAGGTTTTCATCAGTAACAATATAGACTAGAAGACAATATCTTGATAATTTACCACGTTAAATTATCATTGGAGAAAAAACAAAAGAAAAATCACAAAAAGTAAGGGAATTTAATTCCCATAGAACCTCATTTAAAATGTTGCTAAGGCATATTCTTCAGTAAAGACTAATGAACTCAAGGAAAGACATGAGATCAAAAGATAATGACAGCAATCTGATACTTCAAGTCATTATGTAGTTGTTAACTATGGAAACAATTTTTTATTTCTAATGATATAAATAAGGCAATACATGTCCACTGAAGGGCTTACATTTAAAATTAGCCAGATATTGATAGAATGTAGAACAACATTTTCATACACTGGTGGTAGGAATGTCAACTGAGACAATATCCTTTGGAAAATTGTCATTTTTTTTTATAAAAGCTAATCATATATCTGCCATGGGATCCAGTCATTCATCTCCTGGTTGTTTATATCAGAGAATAAAAGCAAGTGTTTACATGAAAACTTGTGCCTAAATATCCAAACAAAAATTCTTCATAATAACTATAAATAAGAAATAATCCAATGTCTATCACTAGATGAATGAATCAACAAATTATTATATTTTCACACACTAGAATGAAATGTAATAAATGAATTACATAGATTACATAATAAATTAAGAATAATTGGGATTGAAATAATTCAGAAAGGGAAATGTGCATTGTACAATTCTATGTATATACAATTATATAGAGCATAATCTGTTCTGATAGAAAGCAGACCAGTGCTTGCTGGGGATGACAAAGAAACATGAGAAAACTCCTGGGTAATTCATCAATTATGCACACAAGATTTGAATTTATGAAAATAATGGCAAAGGGTAATGCCTTTGAAAGAAAAATTTATTAGTTATCTTTCTCAAGACTTAGGGGTCAAGCCAGGCTATGTGGGTCATATGAGGAAACATGAGGTTCAACCAGGAGACATAGAAGGAAGAGAGAGCCAGCGCTAAAGCCTTTGTTGGAGTGTCAACCAGAAAGGAAATACGAGGCAGGAGAAACATTTGGGATTGTAAGTAATTCTAGGTAAGTAATTCTAATCTGCTCTGGGGAGTAGAGACTGTCTGTTTGTGCCTGCAATCTGGCTATGGGCTGATTTAGGGAAGAGAAATATTGGATCAGTAAGTTAAAATTAGATAGAATGTTCAGTATAAGGGCTTTGGACCAGAGGGGAGAAATGAATAACTTGGCTATTATTTGTTCCTGTAGTGGATGGATGCCAAATGACATGTTATTGAGAAAACATGAACAGACTAACAGAAATATGAATTATATATGTATATATATATCAGTTCATCAAACTACACATCAAGTTCATCACCATAAAACCATAGAAAATTGAAGTATAATGACTAAAAGAATAGACAGACAACATATAGATTACTCAAAAACAGAGGAAACAGGGCTGGGAAGGTGGCTCAGTGGTAGAGCTCCTGCCTTTCATGCATGAGGCCCTGAGTTCAATTCCTCAGCACCACATAAGCAAAAAAGAAAAAAGCCGGAAGTGGCGCTGTGGCTCAAGTGGTAGAGCGCTAGCCTTGAGCTGAAGAGCTGAGGGACAGTGCCCAAACCCAGAGTTCAGGCCCCACGACCGGACCCCCCCCCCCAAAAAAAAATAGAGGAAACAAAAGGTAATATCAGGAAAGGAGACAGTAAACAACCTGAAAAGGATGGTAGAGAAAAAACGAAGCAACGCTGGAGAGGAGACCAGATAGGTCAACAGTCATAGGAAGAATTATAAATAACAATTACTTCACACTGACTCCATGCTACTCGCCTTTCTTAAAGAAAGTTATTTCATTTAATCCTCAATAAGAGCATAATGTGCTACTAACAGTTACCTCAGTGTTTTTACAGATGAGAAGACCTGAGTGTAAAGAAATTAAGGAAATTTCATAAGGTCCCATTTCAGTAATGGAAGAAGCAAAAGAGAACCAGATGACCTGATATACACTTGAAGCACCTCAACCTAAGCTGACTTAAACTCACCCACAAAGTGATTTAAAAACAGTCATATTGCTTCTCAGTATCACTCTCAAAACTGTACCACACAGAAAGCTTAACAACAATGGTATTTAAATGGAGATCACTGAGAACAAGAGGATTAATAAATGCAATGCTGAGCTAAAGGCAAAGAATTTTGAAAGGGTAATTTTGAGCACCCTATCATAATAAAAGCAGCAATCCATTATAAGTATAAGGCAATGTCAGCTTGCATGTCTGCACCTGTATAAGTTTGAACAAACAAAGCAAAAGAGGCTCAAGATATAAGGAGAATTCTTACCATTCAAACTGTTAAGTATCATTATCAGAAATGAGGTGATAAAGTAAAAACATTGCAAAGGAAACAAAAGAGGCAAAAAATAAACTTGTAAGAATAGAATATATATATATATATATATATATATATATATATATATGTACCCTAAAATAGAGAATAGAGAAAAATAGAAAACAATAAAAAAATAGAGAAGAGAATAAATTTTTTTATAAATCAATTATACATGCAGGATTCGAATTTATGAAAGTAATAACAAAGAAATGGTAATGCCTTTGAAAGAAGAATTTATTAGTTATCTTTCCTCAAGACTTAGGGGTCAAGCCAGGCTAGATGGGATATTATGAGGAAACATCAGGTTCAGCCAGGAGACAGAGAAGGAGGAGAAAGCTGAGGCTAAAGCCTTTATTGGGGTATCTACTGGAAAGGAAATATGAGGCAGGAGAAATAGGTAAATAATTCTAATGGGCTGTAGCCATTTTGGAATTGATTACAAAGCAAATGTCAGCCTTAATGTCCAATAGTAAGGGAATACATTAATGAACTCTGACGAAAGAATGTCACAGAGACGAGGTCTGCAATCTATGGCTTATGGAACAAATTGCCCCATGAGAGGCTGAAGATGGTGTAGAATAGTTCAGCTGTTTTAGCCTAGCTTTATTGCTTGCTTTATATGGCTTATCAGCTAAGAATAGTTTTTATAACTTTAAATTGTGGGAAAAATTTAAATAATATGAGATATGTGAAAATTAAATGACACCCAAATTTGTAAATAAGGTTTTATTGGTGATAGACTATATGCACTATGACAACAGAGTTTGACTTATCATGTCATTGGTCAGTTTCGTTGGCTACAAAACGTAAATTATTCACTATTTGGTCACTCACAGCAAAGTTTCGTTGACTTTTGCTATCAAACTGTGAGAATAAATTATACTCAAATGAAAATCAAGACCTAATAGAGACATCTGCACACTCATGTTTATTGCAGCATTATTCACAGTAGTCCAGCTATGGAAACATTTCAGATGCTCTGCATCAGGATCAAGAAAACGCAGTAGACACCAACATACGCTCTCTCTCTCTCTCTCTCTCTCTCTCACACACACACACACACACACACACACGCACACACACACACACACACACGCACACACACACACACACGCACACACACACACACGCACACACACACACACACGCACAATGGAATTTTATTAACACTCAGGAAGAATGAAAATATGCCATTTACAGAGAAATGGATGAATCTAGAAAAAATATTGAGTAAAGTAAGTCAGGCTTGGACAAAGGGTACATGTTTCATATTTTCTCAGATAGATAGATAGATAGATAGATAGATAGACAGACAGACAGATAGATAGACAATTCCCCTCATGTGAGCACTCTGCTTCCCATCCTCTTCTATAGTATCTATAGGAATGAGATTCCATGGTGTAACACCTTTGAACAATTAACAGGCTGTTAAAATTAAGAGAATATTAGAAAATTGAAACATGTCTTGACCCAAGGTAGGTGTTAGTGGTAGGAGGCTGGACAAACAAAGAGAGGGAAGATAGATGAATATGGTCATAACATTCAATGTATATATGTGAACAAGGATGAGACTGGTGTGGGAAGGGAGAAGTAGGAGGATGGGAATGATGGAAGGGTAACAGATTGAAACCCCTTTGTACCACTATTTGAAGATAATGTTTTAAAGTGAATTAAAAAAAGAAATGTTCTACAGTGGCATATATATATACATGGATACAAATAAATTTGGCGAATAACTTCAATTGAAACAGTCACACATTAGGAAATGTGCAGTATGATACTATTGCTTTAAGTACTATTCATGTTTTTATAAACAGTAATGTAGGCAGAGAATTTTCTGTTTGCCATTCTTACCATGCATAAGAATAGCAAATATCAAGGTCTGGGAAGGACATGTCTGAGAAGGACATGAAAATTTAAACTAGAGATGGCCGCAGGATGGTTTTTCTGTTTCAGCCCTGTTTTATTGCTTAAAATAAAGCCTAAAGTGAATGCAGCAACACATTCTGTAAATTCTGATAGTAAGTACCACATCCGTCCTTATGCTTGCAATTTGATATTTTTCAAGCTATTAATTAAGATTGGAGATGCAAAAGTAGGGAAGGAAGTTCTAGATCATTCCTTCTGGCAACTACATAGGAAAAGATGGAAGCATTGACTACATAAATTCTAGTATGGGATTGTTAAATTATTGCTGTAAAGGAATTTATTGGTGACAAAATTTTAAGTATTTATTTTGTATCTTGTAAAGAATCACTTCATCTTCAGTACCCGTGTACAGCTTGCCAATGACTATGATTTATTACTTCTGTGAGTCATGTTTTCTTTTGTGCTTCATCATAGTCTTTCTGTGGTACTATTAAAAAAATACCCAAAGCTAGGTAGTTTATAAAAAACAGAAATTTACCTCTTATAGTTCTGGAAGCTTGGAAATCCAAGATAAACAATTCGTGTGTGGTAAGGGCTAGTCTATTCTCCAAGAAAGCACCTTGAAGGCAAGGGAGAGAGAGATAAAAGAAGAGTCCTGGATGAGTTTCCTCCAGCTCTTTTATAAGGCTATGCTTTCAAAAGGTCTCACCTTGTAGTTTACCACCGGTGTGGGGGGTGGTGTAGATGGTAAATTTCAATACACGAATTTCAGAAGGCATTCAGACAATAGCAGGCTTTATAGCCAAATTGTCTTTCTGTTAAAGGGAGTTCCCTGTTGTGTTGTGGTCCTCAGGGACCCCACCAACCCAAGTCCATTCTCAGCACAAACTAGCATCTGCATAAAGCAAACAGTATCTTGAGCACTGCACTACCTTAGGGGCACAGAGTAATCCATACACATACATAAGGAAATCAGATGAACACAAACACAAAAAGCAGGTTTTATTTTAGCAAGGAAAGAGTTAATTAAAGGAGGAGGAGGAGGAGGAGGAGGAGGAGGAGGAGGGGGGGGAGGAGGAGGAGGAGGAGGAGGAGGAGGAGGAGGAGGAGGAGGAGGAGGAGGAGGAGGAGGAGGAGGAGGAGGAGGAGGAGGAGGAGGAGGAAGAAGAAGAAGAAGAAGAAGAAGAAGAAGAAGAAGAAGAAGAAGAAGAAGAAGAAGAAGAAGAAGAAGAAGAAGAAGAAGAAGAAGAAGAAGAAGAAGAGGAAGAAGAAGAGGAAGAAAACAAGCCTCTGCACAGATAGTGTAGTGGCTAGAAGTGGCTGTTCTCTGTCGGCATCATCCCAAGTCTACTTGCATGTCCAGGTTCCTCTGTGAGGACCTCCATGGAGATGGAGGCTTGATCATTGTTCATTTGGTGTGGCAACTACAGAACAAATTTGTGAGCTTAAAGAATGCTTCTTTTCAAAGGAGGAGGCAACAATGCTTGATAAGAAATGTACTCATTATCTTGCCCATGTAATTGTAACCCCTCTGTACAGTATTTTCACAATAAAAAATTTTAGATAAAAACATCTTTATCTAGAGTTGGCACAAAATACATCAGAAAAAAGAAAGAAAATGAACCATACAACCTGTGGCTGGGGATGGGAGGGAAAAACTGGGAAAAGGCAAAGAAAGGAGTGACTGTCCAAAAAGAAATGTACTCATGACCCGACTTATGTAACTGTAACCCCTCTGTACATCACCTTTACAGTACTAACAACAAAGACACACAATTGACTAAATTTTGTGGTCATGAAGCTAGGTGTGTTTGTTTTCTGCTGAGGTTACCAGCGACTTTACCACAGGCTGAAAATAAATCTTCTTTATGAGGCCTCCATCAAAAATAAGAAACTCAATAGTTTTTAAAGATTAAAAAAATGCTTCTTTTTCCAACTCTAGTTCCAAAATGAGTCCTAACTAGCCTAACTAGATCTCTCACTGAAATAACTCTTAGTCTTCTGCATTATTTTGAAATAAATCTCCTTCCACCTTTATTGTCAAGGCAGACATGATAATACAGACCATTTACCTGCTTGAAACCTTATCGTGTAGGTCACTTACCTGCTTTCTTTCCTGAAGTGAGGGGTGATTTTACATAGAAACAAGGATTCTGGGGGACATAAAGCTCACAGATTCTAAGAGGTGTTGAGAGCCATAATTTTCACTGTATAAAATGAGTAAGTAAAAGTATCCTAGGGATAATCACTCAGGCTGTGCCTGAGCAGGGACCCCATCCTCCAAGACCTTCATCCCAGCTGGAGCATGGTTGGGGAGGGAGGGAATCTTATCAGTCTGAAGGAAGATTGTATCCATGACATTCTGAATTCTTACAGTATTGATGATTTGACCATACCACAGCTATTAGAGTTTACTATCTCCTTCTAGTGCCCCATCCCCTCTCTCTGAGCATACAGGCCTTTTCTGTGGTTATCAGGCTTTCTTACCCAGCACTCTAAATTTCCCCAAACAGCTCAGAAATGTGCTGTCAACTGCATTTTATTTATTTTATTTTATTTTTTGGTCGTGGGGCCTGAACTCTGGGCCTGGGCACTGTCTTTCAGCTCTTCAGCTCAAGGCTGGTGCTCTACCACTTGAGCCACATCGCCACTTCTGCCTTTTTCTGCTTAAGTGATGCGGAGGAATCGAACCCAGGGCCTCATGCATACAATGGAAGCACTCTACCATGGAGCCACCTCAGCCCCTGCCAACTGCATTTTAGTAGGCTTTGTGAGTCTGCTTCTAAAACATTTTGTTCTACCACATTTAAAGTAGGATTTTAAAATTGGAATCAGCAAACTTAGCTCAAATATCTCTTTGTTGCCTAGATATTCTTGAACAAGCATCTTAGTCTTTCTACTTTCATATTCATATCCTCTGAGATGTCTGTTATTACAGTACTATTTACTTCTCAGACAATTCTTGACTTAAGATGAGAAGAAAACGTATGAAAGCCAAATTGTCAACTATAAAGGTTATATAAGTATAAGTTTTTATTAATCTGCCATTGAAAAGTCTCATTTTCCTGAGAGCATGGCACCAATGGACCATGGCACTGATAGGAATACCTTCAATTTTGTAGAATTTTATTCCAGGTATTCACTTATAAGAATAACCTGTAGCAATTAGTTTTTATGCAGTGCATTACAATGTGTTTTATAGAACATACCATCTCTTTGATAGTCACAATTATTCTGTGAGGTGGGTATTACTACTGCCATTTTCCAGATGCAGAAACTGAGCCACAGAGCAATAAAGAGGCTTACCTAAGGCCACACCACCAGTAATGAGAAGAAGTACAGCTTAACCTGAGCTTTCTAATTCCTCCCAAGCTCTTTCAACTATGTCACATTCTTCTTCAAAATAATCACTCATCTGTCACTTTACAGGAAAAAGGTTTCAGAGCAAGTAAGACAATTGTCTCAAGCTGCCAAAAGTAGGAACTTACTTTCCTAAACTGAGTTTAATGCTTCTATTTCTGAAATGGCTTTGATCCTGCAGTTGTCAAGATGAGATTTCTTGTTTAAACTTTAAATATCCATATTTCTGCATAAATAAACAGAACCTTCAATAGCTCAGGAACTATCAAAGGAAAGCTAAGGGCTTATATTTCTCTGCCAGAATCATTATACATTATTAAACTATAGAGCACCCATACAGAGCAACAGTTCTGTAAAAGCAACAATTCACCCATTTATCACTCCTTAAAATGACTGATTGCTATTTATGAAGAAGAAGAAAATAACAGATACATTTGAGTATTGTAATCTCACAGATGGAGGTCTGCGTGCTGAGGTCAATGTGATATCCATTTACATTGTTGACCAGGTTTGAACCCAGGATTTACTACCCCCAGATTGCTGATCCTGTCTCTCTTATTCGTACAACAATCGATACAAGACTGAATAATGCTAACATTGAGATCTATCTTGGATTGTGAGGGTTTCTGTTTGTGATTTTAGAACAATGCATTGGCATGAGAACAAAACACCACTCTTGAATTCCCTGGGGCTAAAGAATTTTTAGTGTTTCTCCTCTGACTTCACACTATCAGCTTTCATGGGTCTGGATTCCATCTCATCCCCACAAGTGGAGCAGTTATTCCATCAGTGCAGGTTGCGTTAGGGACCAGACAGTCCCTTGTCCATGATGTTCGGTCTCCTTTTCCACAGAGAGCAGAAGCTGTAGAGTGAGAAAGTCGCACTCGTGTCTCAAAGCCAGGAGGAACTGGCAAAAGCAAAGGAAAAGGACAAAGGGACGGAAGCACTTGTGAGACAGAAGAAAAGAGACTGAAGACCACACCCTTCACCGAGTGCCATGTCTCGTCGGACACCCAGAAGACCAGAATACCGTAAAATTGTAAGGTCTTTTACAAAGAAGTTTTTTTTCTACTTTGTAGGAAATGTTTTGAGTGATTTGTTTTTTCCCAATGTGTTTTGGAAGGTGATGCTACAAGTAGAATGTTTCAATGGGGCAAAGAGGAGGTTTTGGTGGGGATTACCAATGGCACCTCTGGGGATAGGCACAATTACCTCTCACAACTGTAACAGAATAATCAATTCTTGGGAAAGATTTCAAGGCCTACTTTTCTGAGTAATTACATACATAAAGGTGTCATTTTTCCTTTTGTCTCCCACAGAAAATATGAAAACATGAGGCAATCCTTCACCTTCCATGTGCATGGAGTAGGAAATGAAATGTACAGAAAAAACTATGTGACAAATTAAATAGGAATAAGATTGTCAACGTTATCTAAAGATTGTGACGACAATATATTTTCTAGTCTTCTTTGTATTCATAGCGTCTGTGCTATTATCTTTCCTAAATATTCCAAATTAAGAGTTATTTTCAAATTTTAACTTTTCCACAGATTCAGTTTATTTTAACCTCTTATTATCATTTTAACCATTTAGATGTTGCATATGTAAATCATGCTTCATTTTAAAGCCATATTAATTATTTCAGGAGGCTGATGGGCATTTGGTATAATTAAGTAATTTCAGCCTCGGGTAGTTCAGACTTGGTAATTAGTTGGCCCACTCTGGTTGGAAACACTTACAGACACTTCTTCTCTCTAGCATTCTGGAACCGTGATTGTTTTCTAAGGGGCTCTCAAATGCTAAACCATAGAGCATATAGTTCATACTGTAGCTAAATGACTTAATTATGCATTTAACAAAATCATTTTATCCTGATACATCCAAAATCTCTGCAAATAGTAGTACTTTTTTCATATCTGAAAGTGATGGCTTTTTATTGTTTTGAAAATCTAAGAGATAATTTCAAGTTTATATTTCTTGGAATTTGAGACCCAAATGGATATGTAGTTTGAGGTACAACCTGTGGTTGTGAGGCTGAATGGAGAAAATGGACTTTTATGGATAAAAAACTTGAATGTTTAAAAATACAGTAGTATATTGGGAGACAGAGATAGAGAAGAGGGTAAGAGATAGAAATAAAGGGGGGATGAGAAGAGAGAGAGACTATTTGTGTGGCCTAAATTACAAATGGGCACAATGATGAAGCTATGTTGTGTAAATAGAAAACCATTTTTCTCATTTCCTTTTATGAAACTTGTATCACTACTGTTAACAAATTTTTCTCTCCTTCTGTCTGTCTCTGTCTCTCTCTCTTTCAGCTTGGCTTTTTTTTTATGCTGTAGTGTTGATACATAGCAGCACTACATTTTCTGCAGTGGCTCCTTTACATTAGATAGGTATCTATTTGTAATGTATTTTCTTGCGATAATAGGATTAAGTTCTCAGAAAGTTTAAGAACAGAAAAAAATTGAATACTGATGACCCTTAAAATTGTTTAATAATATGCTGTTCATATGACTTATGTCCTTTATTTCTCACTAAAAGCATTATCATACTCATTTTTCTATGCCTTAATTACATATATTACCTATCAATAGATAATATGAATGAATATATAAGTATTAATAAGCATCTATGAAATTTTGGTTTATATTTCTCCTTATGTGCCAAATAATATTTATATTCTGTTTCCTTAGAGTTATATAGTGATAATAAATACTTTATCTTACTGTAAAAGAATGTTTGTCATCATATAAATCCATGCCAAGAAAGAGGACACTGGTAGCATTGGATCAACTTCAGAAATATTTGCATCAAAATAGTGTAACACATTATAGAAACCACTTTGTTAATCAAGAAATTGATCAGAGTTAAAAAAAAAAACATTCCCATGCTTTAAAAATCCACACATTATGAGACCCTCTTCCCTTGTTAATGAAATAGTCCAAGATACCTGGTCTTAGAGACAGGGAGGGAAGCCTTTTGCAATCTGAAATCCACATATGACCTTGGGTGGAAGTGCAGGAGCATGTGAGAAATAAGGCTATTTCTGAGGAAGGAGACCTGCCTCAGTCTCCGGCTCACTTTTTCCTCCAGGCAGAATAGTGCCTTCACATACTTAGTGAGAAGTGCTGTGTCAGAGTAGAGGCCTGGAGCCTTGACTGGAAATTCTGGCTCTGGCCATGCATTGCTGGTTATTTTGGGCAATTTCCTCCATCCTTGTGAAACCTCATTCTCTCTTCTGTTGAGTGACAGAACTGGAAAAATTTAAGAGAAAAAGATTTTTAGGCAGGGTCTTGCTATACATCCCAGGCTAGCCTTGAACTCATGACTGTCCTGCCTTACCTTCACAAGTGTTGGCACTACACCTAGTCCCGTCCTTTTCTTATGTACTATTCAGTAGCAGAACCAAAAGACAGAGATTTTTTCCAAAATAGATCGATCTTTATTTTCTGTTTCCTACATGTTCAAACTGTCTCTGCCAAATGAGAACTAAATTAACCTCAGTTTTGGTTTTGACTTGAAGTTCACCTAAAAATAAAACATATTTTAGAGATCCTCTTTTTTTCTTTAAATAAGAAGAAAAAAAATCCATGAACTTGCTCCTGAATTTGGAATTATCCTAAGAGACTCTTGGGCAGATGTGAAACTCATTGGGGATTATGCAGACTCATGGAAAGTCCAGCTCCGTTATCCCTTCCAGATGAAAACAGAGTAGAAACCAAAGGCCATTCCAGAGCAACTGGAAATAGTCTTCAAAATTAGTAATTAAAAAAATTCCTCCATGAAAATAAATGATAAATTATATAATTTAAGTGAACGCATAGAAAGGTTACCTCATATCTAGAAAATAGCTCTTTACTCAGGCTCAGCAACAAAGCCAAATTTAAGTACGGTCTCAAAGGTGACATTTGTTGAAATAATAGGAAGGTAGAAAAATGGAAAAATAAACAGATGCTTGCATAAAAACCCATCTACCTACCACCAAAACCCATCTTTTCTTTCCCCACCAGAACAAAGACCTCTTTGTCCTCACCTACGGAGCTCTGGTGGCCCAGTTGTGTAAAGACTATGAAAAGGATGAGGATGTAAACGCATACTTAGATAAGATGTGAGTAAAAGGCTCTCACCTTTGTGGAATATTCATTGTTTCTTAGTAATATATACTTTTTTTTCTGCCTCTAACAGCTTGCTCTACAGTTATAATGAACCACATCTGGAAGATGAATTTAATTTCTTCTCCTGACACTTGGGCTGATATTATAAAATCATAAGTATTTCCTCAGGCATCTCAACTGTGAAATGCCTTTGCTTTGAGTTAGAAATCATTTCCTTTTTGGCCTCTTATACTCAGAAGATGTGGCAAAACTGAATTCTTCTTTTAGTGATATGCTGGAACCTCAAATTTCATTCTTTTCTTCAGTTTTTCCCCCTTAATATAACATTACAATATAAAAATTCACCTTCATCACAATAGAAAACTTAGCAAGTATGTGCGAACGCTAACGGGAGTTGTCCAAGAACAAAACCAAACCATGAAGAATTATAGGTTGGAGATTTTTCTTTTTTTATTGCTTGGATGTTTTTACCATTACTGTAATTGACTTGGAAACACATTAAATAGAAAACCTTATTTTTTAAAAAAATGAAGCACATTCCTGTATTAATGAAGATTGCTTTGTGCCCAAATTTAACCTTCTAAATATTTAACCTTCCTCCAAATAATTATATAATCATCATCTTAATGCCAAATAATAAAATCTGTCAACATTTTTAACTCTCAATTAAGGACTATGAAAAAATTGCAACAGAGAAATATCTGGAAAATATGTTAGAGATGTCTTTGGCTGGTGAAAGAGGAAATTAAGCCTAGCATTTTAGACTTTAAAAAAAGATTTCATTGCGTTTTCCCTTAGAACACAGAAAAAGGTTACATTAAGAGGAAAAACCTGAAAGGTTTTTTGTCTTTAACTTTTTTTCTTTCCTTTTTATGTACTATTCTCTTTATTCATTTTGGAAAATTCCTTTTGAGTTTTGGTACATATGCTTATTTTCTTTTCTACTTTTAATGTCTGCATGTCTTCTAGATTAGACAGGTGCATTCCTGTAAAAGCCAACTACCACCCGCCTAAGACTTGCCTAACTCACTTCTTCAGACGAATCTGGTGCAGCTGCTAAAGCTGTTCTACGCTTTGGTCACACTTTAACATCTAATGTAGCACTATCAGAAGTGACTTTGGTTTATTTGATTTCTATTAAATTTGCCTTGTTTGATGAAAGAGCTGTAGAAAATGAACAAGAATATTTACTTGACTAAAAATATATTTGGCTAGTTGAATGCAGATGTTAATAAATACAAATAAGGTATTAGTTAAAAATAAACTGATTAATAGCTTCCAACAATGTGGAATAAATATTTATATTCATTAATATCTTTCGACAATGCTTTTTTGTTCACTCAAAATTTCATCATAAATACTGTTTTTGTTTTGGTGCTCTAGTAAATGGAATTGACTTATAATTGCATGTCATATTGTTTATTGCTACTGTGAATACAATAGATTTTTGCATATTGACATTATATCCTACAGCCTTGTTGAACTGTTTTACTGGTTCTAATCATATAGTATATAGATACATTTTCTCTATACAAGATCGTGTCATTTACAAATGATATAATTTTTATCCTATCTAATAAATAAATAATATTTGAAAGACAGCAGGAAGGCTTGGTGTTAAGAAAAAATTTCCCATTTGACTTTCTTAAATAGATTTTGAAAGCATCTTACATTTTTGATTTGGCATATTAGTAACTGCTTTGTAGAAACCTTTGACTACAACAAGAAATACACAATGCTGCCCTGTGTATAATGCCCTGACTTCCATCACTCTTCTCACTGGCAAGATATACACAATGCTGCCCTGTGTATAATTTCCTGACTTCCATCGCTCTTCTCACTGGCTGAATCTATGGTTATCTATCATGATGATTAGAAAACATGGAAATGGCCATGCGTGATGGTTCAAAATTATAATCCCAGCACCCTGGAGGATGAATTCAAAGGATTATGAGTTCAAGGACCAGCTGGGCTACATGGTAATTTCAAATCCAATCTGGGATACATTAAATCAAAAATCAAAAGAAAGGGAGGAAGGAAGGAAGGAAGGAAGGAAAGAAAGGAGGGAGCAAGCGAGGGAAGGAAGGAAATGATAAAATTGACTGGGTGTGTTGCTTTCTGTGGACTATGGGACACTATGAAGCCCATTGCCAAAGGCCAGTTGACTTGTCAACATTTGGTTTGTGCGGACCACGTTATTTTTTCCCATCATCTACAGGGGTTATGGCATTGGAACACGGCTGGTGGAAGACTTTTTGGCTCGTTCCTGTGTGAGAAGATGCCATAGTTACTCAGAAATTGCCGACATAATTGCTCAGGTAAATGCATTTCTTTTTCTCACTGTAAATTTTTATTGGTTGCTTCTGATGTTGGGGTTCAGATCTGAAGCCTCATGCATGTGCTGTAAATGCTCTGCTGCTGAGCTACATCCCTAACTCTGTCAAAGAAGCTTTGATTCTTTCTGAGTTTGGTGGTTTTCTGTTCTAGTTGGACAAGTTCCATGTATATACATTTCTAGGTGCTGATAGAAGGGATTCTGATTAAGAAGCATTTTATTTCCCCACAGAGAAAAAGCTATCATAAGCTGAAAGAAAAATGCTTCCAGGCACTTATGCATCTATAGATTTTTCTCAACTGCACTGTGTGTGTGTGTGTGTGTGTGTGTGTGTGTGTGTGTGTGTGTGTGTGTGTGTGTGTGTGTGTGTGAAAGTGAGATAAATATCTTGTGAAGGCAAATGGTAGGAGAATAAAATAGATAATCTTAAAGCCCCAATTATACTCCAGTTTTCTTACGTAGCCTTTGCCAGCAAGTAAAGAAGATAGTCTTTGGCAATGTTATAGACTATTGTTATAATTCTACCCAGAGCAATGCTTTTTTAAGAGAAAAATCAAGTTTCCCATAGATGCATGTGCTGTAAGAACAAACACCGACCTGATGTATGGAAGACAAGTTGGAATTGTCTGAGACTAGCTCCATTTTCTTATAAATAAAATTGTGAAGTTCATCTTTAGCCGGTATTCCTTGGATCTCCAGGCCTATGGTTATTAACTAAGCAATGCTACTTTGTGGGAGACTCAGAAAGCACCATACATAGGAAATATTTAGGGGGTCCTGGTATACTGCCCCAACATTCATACAGCTTACCTAGTAAGTCAGTCTCATTCTTATTTCCTCTTCTAATCCTTGATATTGTTAGACATAACCATTCTTATTTCCTCTCCTAATCCTTGATATTGTTAGACATAACCGAACTTGACTCTTCGCATGAGTGTCTGCAACACTACCATAGGTGCTCTGTGATTCTTCATGCAGTCTTTTCCTTTTTATCTTTTATGCTTAGTAGCGCTCTAAAATAGGCAGACTAGAAGTTTATTATCTCTATTCTCCAAATATGAAGCTATATAGCAGGATGAATATGAGGAAATTAAAAATAGTATATTTGAAAAATTATGCATTAAAAATGCAATCCACTTACTGAAATGATTACTTTAATTATTTCCTGGTTAGTAAGACATAGACTGAAATTGGAATCATGCAACCTTAACACAGTGAGTTTATCATTTAAGCAGGTTTTTTTTTTAAAGTCACTTTCCATTTCTATTGGTGGAATATAAACTAGATCCTGAAGAAAAGGATTAAAAGACAAAATAACTTTTCTCTAAACAAAGTCTATAAGAATACTAGTCATTTTAGTGGAAAGTAAATAGAGTAAAAATATAAATGTAGATGATTGTGTTTAATGTGTTTCTAGTTGGTAGCCCTCTCAGGCCTGTTGGTTAGTAAGGCTCATTCTTTCAGTCATGATAATAGTTGGATAATTACATTCTTGACCTCTGCTCAAATCTATTGTATTGTCTTCATATGAATATATAATATTAACCATAAAATATGTCTAAGAAGAGCCAAGCCTGCAGATTCTTATGGCAGAATATTGGCTGATAATTTGAGAAAATAATTATACAATGTGAAAGATGAAACTTGTCTCATACATTTAAGGTTGCTTCTTCAGCTTTGGTATTTGAAAAAGAAAATAATCCAAGGGCAAATTAGAGTCTATTCTAGCAATATGTTAGCAGAATCAGTGAGTTTTCATTTCTTCCTCTGGATATGTTTATACATATATGATATTTTTCCTTTAATAATATAGTCACTCATAGCTTTTTGCTTTTTGTTTTTGGTTTGGGTTTGGTTTGGGTTAATTTGGTCTGTTGAGATAGAGTTGTAATATGTAGCCTAGGCTGGCTTTGAACTTGTGATTCTTCTGCTTTTGCCTCCCTAGTGTTGAATTACAAGTTTGCTCCACTATGCTCAGTTTCATTTATGTTTAAACAGACATAATTAAAGACAGATTTTAAATTTCTTCTGAATAAAGAGCAATGGACAGTTGGATGTGGAGATATCAAAACCTCATTACTGGAAGTAGTGCTGTGGCTCAAGTGATAGAAAGTTAGTCTTGAGCTGAAGAGCTGAGGGACAGAGTCCAGGCCCAGAGTTCAAGCCCCACGACCGACAAAAAAAAGGTTAATATCCAGAGAATACAAAAAGTTAAAAAAAATGAAATAGGAAAACCTCATTTCTGATTTTATTTATATTTATAATTGGTATAATATATAAATATAAAATATATTAATATAATTATAATATATAAAATCAGTATAATATACTATATATTATGTGTATTACTAGGTATTATTCCCTCTTGCATCTGAAGAACAGAACTTACCTGGAATGTGCTCAATACCATACATGCCCTTGGTCCAGAGAATATTGGCTGTTGGTCTGACTGAGCTCTAGTTAGAATAGTACTATCATGTGGATACTCTTCAGTTCTTTGCTGCTGTTATTCTTGATCATGTAAAAGTCCAAATACTGAAGAGCTTCTATGGACTTGAAAGGGATATTTCCACTTATTCATTTAAATCAGAGAAAGAAAGAAAAGCTTAGATTTCTCTGGTAAGATTAAAAACAAAATCAGTATAAGAAATAACTTTTAGTTAGGTGTGGTAGCTCACACTTGTAATTCCAGAAATTATGAGTCTAAGACAGAGAGATTGTGAATCGAAGATCAGCCAGGGCTACACAATATCTCAGAAAATTGCCAAGAAAAAACTTATTATTATTATCCTCAAAACACCTGCTAACAAATATTCTGTAAAAGGTATTCCCCAGGGGCTGGGAAGGTGGCTCAGTGGTAGACTGCTTACCTTGCATGCATGAGGCCCTGGGTTTGATACCTCAGCACTACGTAAACAGAAAAGGCCGGGGATGGCCCTGGCTCAAGTGGTAGAGTGCTAGCCTTGAGCTGAAGAGCTCAGGTACAGTGCCCAGGCCCAGAGAGTTCAGGCCCCATGACTGACAAAATAAAGTTATTCCCCAAAGATAGGGGCTGGTGGCTCACACCTCTAAATCCTACCTACTCAAGAGGCTGAGATCTGAGGATCATTGTTCAAAGCCAGCCTAGGCAGGACAGTATATGAAACTCTTATCTCCAATTGAAAGTGGCGCTCAAAATGACAGTGTCTGCCTTGAGCAAAAGAGCTCAGGGACAGCACTCAGGCTTCAAGTTCAAGCCCCATCTCTCTCTCTCTCTCTCTCTCTCTCTCTCTCTCTCTCTCTCTCTCTCTCTCTCTCTGTCACTCTCTCTCTGTCACTCTCTCTCTCTGTCACTCTCTCTGTCTCTGTCTCTGTCTCTGTCTCTGTCTCTCTCTCTCTCTGTCACTCTCTGTCACTCTCTCTCTGTCACTCTGTCACTCTCTCTGTCTCTGTCTCTGTCTCTCTCTGTCTCTGTCTCTGTTTCTCTCTCTCTCTCTCTCACACACACACACACACACAAAGGTATTCCCAGCAATAGATAAGATGAGTGGAGGTCTCACATGACATTTCCTTGTCCCGCTGCTCCTCTATGTCAATACCCTCCGTGTCCTGTCAGCCACATGAAGAACACAAAGTAGATGTAAAAGTGGACATAACAAGGCCAATATTAAATACAGTGAATCTTTCTTTGGGGTCTGACCCAAGTTTTGCTACTTGGTAATATTTAATAAAAACTAATTGAAAGAAAATAAGAGAGAAAGTTGAAAAGGAAGAGGGGAGGAAGGGGGAAGAACGAGAACTATCTGTTCAAATCCTTTGAGGAGAGAGATTTTTTGATCCCGTGGGTCCTGAAGATGCTCCCCACTGCCTAACACATTTAAGCGCCCCTTGAGTCCCTTTCATGAGGAACTCTGCAATCCATTTAACAATTTGGTCTTCAGTGGGCAGAAGTAGAAGAGAAGCCCTTTCTGTACACCCCATTAAAGAAGAAAAGGATTAAGAAGGACTAATGAGACATGTTGGATGGTGTGTACAGAGATAATAGGATTTCTATCTCAGCCAGAAAGAAAAGAAAAAAGAAAACCCTACAGAATGTTCCCCGTTGCAGAAAGCTATTTTGCTTTTAAAGGAAATAAAGCAGCTCCCAAAGATACCTTAATTTTGATCATTTTAGAAATGAGTCTGTTTGATATAAAACTGGGAAAAAAAAACCCATGCACATTATTTGCTTTGCAAATATCCATTGTGACGAAAGTCCATTGCTCTGCTGTCTTCAGTGAACCGGGAAAAGCTCCACTTCCACTTATGCAAGATCTTTCTTGACAATTAAGAGAACATTTCAGCACCTTTACCCCTGCTCTCCTGTGCAGACCAATTGTCTCTGGTCTTTGCCCATTTTCTTTAAGAGCTTGATTTTTACTCCTTAATCATCTTCACTTCATAGGAAAAAGAAAAAAGCTATGTTCTCTTCCATCAGGTCACCGATTTCAGAAGTCTTTTGACCCGGATGAGGGGGTCAGATTTTCGTTATGAACCTGCCCACTGATGCATGGCTTGTAATTAGCAGTGTTCACCCAAAGATCTGGCTTTGTAAGCTCTCTTCAGAGGAAGTAGGGTAAATGATATTGAGTCAGTGTTGGAGAACTAGGGCAGAGTCACCGGAAGTTTAGTCACATGCTGCCCTCAAAACACAGCAGGCAGGAAGAAGGCAGCGGTTGTACTCTGCTGCGCTGTGCTCCCAGACCACACATGGGCAGTGCACCATTGTCCTTCTCCTCCAAAACCCGGCACCCAACACCCTGGCTTTCACAGAACCCAGGATCTCCAAAGAGAAAGAGAATGCATAGGAAGAAAATGGACTCAATGAAGACGAGCAATTTCTCAGAGTTAGCAAAAGCCCATCAGAATGAGTGTTCTGACTTTACCCTCGGCTCTGCACTACTTCTTCCTTCAAAGAGGAAGAGGAGGATCGTGAGGACTAGAGGATTGTCTCAGTGGTAGAGCACCTGAGCAGGTAGTGCAGTGCGTGTGAGGCCCTGAGTTCATAACCCTACGACTGCCAAAAGAAAAAGAAAATGGATGGTGTAGCCTTAAGTGTTCTTCTTCTTTCTTCTTTTTCCTTATTTTTCTCACTTGCCTTTTCTAAAGAGGTCACTCTAGTACTAAGCATCTGACAAATTCTCTCAGCATGCACTGGACCTCAAATTTTGCCCTCTAGTGGTCTGAAAAGAAATTTCATGACGGAGTCCAGTCCGTCCCAAACTTTATATAAAATAGAGCTGGTGGTCAGTCTCCAAATTCAACTTCCTGTAGTATTAAAGTGGACCTGGCTCTACATGTGATTTTTGTCATCTATCAGTTTACTTTTTGTGATTACATAAAGAAAGATTGTATAGTTGGTCTTCTGATTCTATTGTGTCATATCTGTCGACTCAAACAACCACAGGTTAAAACAAATTGAAAAATAATTGTCTATACTGAACATGTACAGGCCTCTTCCTTGTTGTTAGCCCCTAAACAATATGGTATGACAAATGTTTATGCAACAGTCTTATATATTAAGTATTACGGGTAATGAAAAGATGATTTCAAGTATACAGGAGAAGCTAGTCATGACAGCACATGCCTGTGATCCTAACTACCTGGGAGGCCAACATGTAAGGATTGTAGTCCAAGGCCAACTGGGGCAAAGGTATAATACCTGAAAGACAAACTAAAGCATCGAGGGTGTGGTTTAAGTTGTAGAGCTCTTGGGAGACTGGCCCTGAGTTTAATCCCTAGCAACACATATACACAACACACACACACACACACACACACACACACACACACACACACACACACACACACACACACACACTGGATTATAAGCAAATACTATCTATGCCTGTGCCATTTTGTAGAGGGATTTGAGCATCCACAAAGCATGGTATCCATGAGGAACCTGAAACCAGCTTCCTGTAGATACTGAAAAATAGTTGTAATTGCAAAACTTTGCAACATAGCAATGAATTACTGGCAAACAGATTTCCTTCATGAAACTTCAAGCTAGTTCCCACCTATCACTTATATCCTTTCAAGAACTGCAAAGTTAACCACAGTGCTCTAAGATCTTTAATGCTTCTGATGCGTTCCAGTGCTTTTTCTCATACATTTTTTCCTTAAAACATACTTTTGAAGTTTTTTCCTATTATGATAACTATTCTGAGAAAAAATTGTAGTTGCTCTAAAATGAAAATACGTAATTTGCTGAACAATCATAGCTGATTTTAGTTGTAGAAGAGAAATATTAGATTTAAATGTTTTTTTTACAAATCTACATGTTGTCTTCTAGTTTATTTTAAGAGAAAGTTAGAAAACATTGTTGTATCTGCTTCTAGTCTAAGAACTAGGAATATCTCTTTATTGCATGAAAATATACTTCAGAATCTCCAAATACATTTATGATAAAACATTTTTATTACTTGAGGATGATACTAATTAGAGCTAGATGATCTTTGCAAATCAAGAAAACTTAGGAAGACTGGGCTTAGCCAGGTATACCAGTAAAGTAATTTAGGGCTGGGGATATAGCTCAGTGATACAGGGTTTCCTTAGCATGTACAGGGTCCTAGGTTTGATTGCTAGCACCATACACATAATTTATACACAAGGATCTTTGATCTTTATCAGGAGGCAAGTGATGGCCTAATCATACCAATCAAGTAGAGATTAAAAGAGAGAGTCTACATTCTACTCAGCCACATGTCCACTGTGTGGTTATTAAGTGTGAGTTGTTCTGTTTTGGGAGCCTCAGTTCCCATATTTGTCAGATAAAATTTCTTTCAGCCATGGGTCTCCTGATTTTCAGATATTGCTTTCCTTAGCTAAAATGTAGACACTGAATTATTAATGACACCCATCACAGCTGACAGTGAAGGGTGTAGTTTCCAAAGGCTCTCAGAACATCTCTACCTTCTAGCATCAGACAGTAGTTACAACCTCTTAGTCTTGTACAATTTCTCTTCATCGGGTTAGGACAGCTTTTTATTGCTACTTCTCTGAGGTACAATAGAGGAACCTTTCAGTTCACCTTTCACATCAGTGGTGATATTACTTAATAGGAGGTTTAAATAGAGAAATGTACAGTATGAAAAGATGTAAAAACCTGTCATGCTGATCTTTAGATTAAAATATTGGAATCCAATATACTGTACTTGTTGGGATTTTCTGGAAAGCAAGAATGAGATCATCTCTTTTTATAATATATAAATTGGAATTTTACCTTAATTAAATAGTGTAAGCAATGATTTTTTTGGTGAATGATATAAAATCAATGGAATACTTGAAAGGAAATGTTCATAGGAGGAATAAAAGTGAGTATTTCTAAAACAAGGGAGGAAATTTAAATGGGCACTGCAATAAATGAATAAACTCTAGGGCAAAGGATCAGGAAATGCAGAGAGGAATCTAAATAGCAGATGATTTTACTCATTTCATTAAAAAATGAGATTTAAGATTAGAATCGAGTCAGGCATGATGGCTGAAGCCTAGAGTCCTAGACAATTGAGAAGTAGAGACTGGAGGATCTTGGTCTGAAGTCAATCCTGGAACAAAAGAAGTTTGCAAGACTCTACCTAAACCAGTGGTTAAGTGCAGTGGGCCACACCTGTTAGTCAAGCTATGTGGGAAGCAAAATGCCTGGGAGCAGTAATGTGCACCTGTCACCCCCGGCAGAACAGGGAAGCACAAGTAGGAGAGTTAGAGTTCAGGCCATCCAGGGCATAAAACAAGACTCTATCTAAAGAAAAAAAGCAATGCAAAAGGGGTCCTGGTGGCATGGTTCAAATGGTAGAACATCTGTCCAACAAATGTGAGGCCCTGAGTTCATTCCCCAGTACCACCAAGAAAAAAAATAAAAGATTAAAATTGAGTCCTTACAAAATGGCTCCAGCAAATTAGAATAGTCAGTAGCATCTGTTATTTTTCTTATTTGGGTGCACAGGTTTCCATGAACATATGATAAAACTCCATTCTATAGAATATCAACCTTCAGATGGCCAATAGACACATGAAGAAATGCTCAACATCCTTAGCCATAAAAGAAATGCAAATCAAAACAACATTGAGATATCACCTCACTCCAGTTAGAACGGCAAAAATCAAGAACTCCAACAACAACAGATGCTGGAGGGACAGAAGGGAACCTTACTTCATTGTTGGTGGGAATGTAAACTTGTTCAACCACTTTGGAAAGCAGTATGGAGGTTCCTCAAAAGACTTCACATAGAGCTCCCCTATGACCCAGCAATCCCACTTTTGGGCATTTACCCAAATGTTTACAAACAAGACCACACTAAAGCTACCAGCACAACAATGTTTATTGCAGCATTATTTACCATAGCTAAGATATGGAACCAACCCAGATGCCCCTCAGTAGATGAATGGATCAAGAAAATGTGGTATATATACACAATGGAATTCTATGCCTCCATCAGAAAGAATGACATCACCCCATTTGTTAGGAAATGGAAAGACTTGGAAAAATTATATTAAGTGAAGTAAGCCAGGCACAAAGAAACACAGGTCCCATGGTTTCACTTATTTGCAATATCTAGTATATGTATGAGTCAAGCGGAAAAAGTCAGATAATGTGATGTTAGGAAAATGAATTCTTAGATAGGTATTTTAATGTTTTTTTTCTTTCATGCATGTTTCTAACGCATTTATATAGTTTATTTCTTTGTTGCTTTGTATGTCCCTCCCCCACAGTATAACCCCCGCTTTCAATATACTTGATGTCAGTACAACTTATGGAGGAGATGGGGAAAAACAAGTAATTTAAGGATTCAGGTGGACCTGTTGCAACAATGAGAAGTACAAATTGTCATGTCAAAAAGGAGCTTTACAATGTCGGTGGGGGGGGGGGGGAAGGGTTGGGTGGGGGGGGAGGGGTGAGGCTGGGAAGGGAGGTGAAGGGTAAACAAAGGAGGAGGCTGCAATGCTTGGTAAGAAATGTATGCATTATCCTGCCCATGTAATTGTAACCCCTCTGTACAGTATGTTCACAAATAAAAAAAAAAAAAAGAATATCAACCTTCAACACAGATTTGTACTCAGAAACAGTGATTTCACCTTCCACAGAGACATCAACTCTGTGAGACATTTTTGTTAGACACTGCTGTGAGTGCCACAGCTGGGAATGTTGGCCAGTGAGGGCCCAATAAGGAGCCAAAAAACAGACACTGAATATAAAAAAGACTGAATATAAAAAAGTACAAATGACATATAGGAGATTAGCTAGGGAGACAAAGAAAAGAAAAGGGGAAAATATTCAGAACCCTAGGACTGAAAGACAATACACAAAGGAGAAAGGCATTTTGAGGGCGGTTTTTCTTTCCAAACCCGAGCTCGGATCTGGTTTCAGAAGGTGAGACTGAAAAAAAAAAAAAAAGAAGGTGAGACTGCAGGGCACAAGTGGTAGAGAAGGCAGCTGGGTTTCCAGACCGATTCTCCGGAGCAAATCAAGGAAAGGCCCTCTGCAGCCAGATGAACATCACTCTCTTTTTGCAGTAATTTCTTTTTAAAAAAATATTTTTTTAAATTGACGCCTGTAATCCTAGCAACTCAGGAGGCTGAGATCTGAGGATCATGGTTCAAAGCCAGCCCGGGCAGGAAAGTCCATGAGACTCTTATCTCCAATAAACCACCAGAAAACCGAAAGTGGCACTGTGGCTCAAGTGGTAGAGCGCTAGTTTTTAGCTCAAGAGCTCAGGGACAGCACCCTGGCCCAGAGTTCAACAACCAACAACAACAACAATAATAATAATTTTTATTGAAATTAAGTGATTACATAAATTTCACAAATTTCACATATTATCAGATAGTGAGACTTAGTTAAAGTCACAAACACATTTTAACCTTCACAAGGCAAAGTGTCATTATCATGGTCTATAATGTTTGTGAATTCTATGAGCTTTGACAATAATACAACTATTTCTTCCACATTGGGTGATATGTACATTTATTTCCTTTTGTTTAGTGTCAGCTGTTCCCTCTTTCCCTCTCATTCCCTCCCTCCCATCGCTGCCCTTGAGTTGCTTAGTTCGTTTTCATCCATGTCCAGTGTAGCTGGTGGGCCCCTCTGTTGTATAGTTTCCCCTGTTTCCCTCTGATTCTGTATCCTCCTTTTAGCTTCCCTCAGATGTTTTTGCAGTATTTTCTAAAGCTCCTTCTATGGGCAAAGGAGGAATGTACGTGTGCTCTACTCGGAGCATCACAGCACAGGGCAATGAACAGTGGCTTTTAAGCTGAAAGGTGATCCTCTGACCACCAGCACAGAAAGCATGAGCCATTCTGATGATTACTTATTCCTGTGGCCATTTCTGACCCTTTCACTCTTCCTTTAGTGGAATTCTTCTTGCCTTCACTACAACATAGCTGGTTGGTAGGGAAAGTAAAGGAATGAAGGAAGGAAGTTATATTCTTCTCTGGCCAGGGCAATGCCAATTTCCTGAAAACAAAAGCAGTTAGGAAAGCACAGTTTCAGTATGAAAACTTCCTTCTCAAATAAGCACCTTCTGTTAAACCTTGTGAAGTTTACTAAATGTAGACACAGTCTTTTTTTTTTTTTTTTTCCTGTGGTGGGGCTTGAACTCAGGGCCTGAGTGCTGTCCCTGAGCTTTCTCACTCAAGGCTAGTGTTCTACCACTTTGAGTCATAGCACCACTTGCAATTTTCTGGTGGCTAATTGGAGTTGAGAGTCATATGGACTTTTCCTGCCCAAGCTGGCTTCAAACAGCCATCCTCAGACCTCAGCCTCCTGGGTAACATGAGACTCTGGCACTGAGCTACTACTATCTGTCCTTTCTATGAATTTCTTACTCTGATAACCAAATCTTTCCTCTCAGAGTTCTACTCTTAATAGTTTATTATTGCTGTAAATTCTATTAAAGAATACTGCTGGGAAATTGTTCTCTACTCTCTGGAAGTCCCTTGGATATGCAAGGCACAGTGGCAGTTACCACCCAAATGGACTCTGGCAGGTGAGCTTGGGGTTAGATTTAAAATCCATATTAAGGCTTTGATAGATTTTTAACTCAGTCAGATTTACTACCTGAAAAATCTACAGGTTTTTACTGGGCCTAAGGTGAAAGTTAGTTTGCCTTGCATGAGTTGCAGTGTGGAGGTAAGTAACTGAAATTGACAGACCAACCTCAGAGAGGAAAGGGAGCTCATGAATAACCTTACACAGAAAACACAGCAACGTGAGTCTACATTTTTGTTTAATGTTCTAATCCATTGGTGAAATCTAAATGAATCATGCTTTGTGTCTGATCTTCCAAGAATTTTCTGTTGACTAGCATCATTAATACACATTTTTTTCATTTTTCACCTCACCAAATATGTCTCACCAAGTATGAGCTAGGCACAGTGGTATGCACCTGAAATACTCAGGAAGATAGAGTTGGAGCACCTCCCAAATCCAGGGACTCGAGGCCAGCCCGGGAAACATAGAGAGACCCAATAAGGAAAAGAATGCAAATAACAGCTTCCCTAAATAATAATTACACATGTCAAGTTGGTTGAATTTGGTATTTTATCCAGTGAATGTATGGTTTGTTTCTGGACAATATTCTCTCCCTATTACATTTGTGAGCTTTTCAAAGGGAGTGAAAATTTCTAACAACGCTATGGTTTGGTGTAGGATGTCATGTCTGTAGATATTCATTAAATGTTACCAAAGTGAACTTAGAAAATATTGAAAAAATATTGTCATATAGCCAGACAGTTTCTTCTTCTATTCTGTCCAGAAGAGGGCAGTGACCCACACTGGTCTCTAAGTTGGACTGGAACAATATCTTGGACCACATACAGAAAGACCTTACTATTTCAAGCATACGTATCTCACTCCATTCAATCCAGTGTTCCAAATGTATTGGGTAGTTTATAATAAATAGCGAACCTTCAACAAGAAGATTTGAACGTCAACAGAACCTAGGCAGAGAAGTAACAGATTCTTATTAAGTAATAGATGGTGACGTTATCTTGAACATTTTTAATCAAAATGTTTCTATTTTTCTATTATCTGTATGTATATAGAAAGTTTCAAAGGATAAGACTTCTTTCTTCTACTCTGAGGTCAGTTGTGGTTACAAAACACAAAAACTAAATAGGCAATCAAATCTCATTTATATGTCATATTATTAGGAGTCAAACTCATCATGGAATCAAATTGTATTAGGTTGTATTAGATTCCTTTTGCTTGCCAGCATTTGGGTATTTTAGATCATAGGGCCTTATTCTGGGATGGAATGGTCAGACCTATTAGAAGAACAAATCCTCTGTCTTCTCTCTTTATTTTTAATTTCCAAATTTTAGAGTATACTCTTTTTTAATTGCTGTGAAGGTGATGTACAGAGGGGTTAATTACATATGTCAGGTAATAAGTACATTTCTTTTTGAACAGTGTCAACTTTTTCTTTTATTTTCTCAGTCTATCCCTCCCAACCCCACCTCCCCCACAAGTTGTATAGTTCATTTTCAACAGTGTTCAGTGAGTATCACTGCTGCAATTGCTCACCCTTTGTCTCATCATTTCTGTGACCACCTTTTCCCCTCCCCCAAAAAGATAAGTTTACATACAAGACAAAAGGTACAAAAATTAAAAATAGTGACAAAGGAGAAAAAACAAGAAGCAAAATAGCATTAAAACTCTTGTTTCCATTTCTTGGAGTTTATTTCAGTAAACATCATTTTGTATGATCATATGCCCATAACTATTGAGCCTTTGTGATCCTCTCCTAAGAATATCCTCCTTTGGTCTCACTGTGTGAATGTCTAGAATCCTGTATAATTTATCATGTTCAAGTGTATGTTTTGGTTTTTTTTGCCATCTATTATGTTTACATGTAGACTTATAGGCACTTTCTAGTTACAACATGTAAGGGAAACCCTGTGTTTCTTTGGGTCTGGCTTACTTCACTTAATATGATTATTTCCTTATGAATGGTACAATATCATCCTTTCTAATGGCAGCATAGAATTCCACTATGTATAGTAGGAGCAGGCTTTGTTGGTTCTCTTTTCAGTCCCCTAGCATTTTGGTGATTCATGTATTCCCTACTTATTTTGTTCTAACATTCTTATTCTTTCTGCTCAGCACCAGTGTCTCCAGTGCTCCACAGGTTCTGCTTCCTCTTTTCTCTGGGTATTTTTTTGATTTTTTCCAAACTGATGTTTCTCTGTATATCTCATGTTCAAAGCTCTGGAAAGAGAGCCTTTAACTTGTCCAGTCAACCACTAGCCTCAGTTCTGTAAAGTTTCCATGCTAGGCCATAACACAACCCTAGACAAACTATAGAATGACTACTGCACTCCCAATGGCTGCTGGAGCATATTCACTGTGGCTAGAGTGGCAAGATAATAAGACCAGAACTGACATCACAGCACCTCCAGGAAGGAGAGGTGGCCTCTGAGCACATTCTGAGATTTCTATAACAGAGCAAAGGAACTGCTAAATCTATGTCCCAACAATACAAAGTTACATTAGTAAAATCAAATCAACTTCACCTGTGAATCCTCGCTCCCCCTTCCTCATCTTACTGAAATAGGTTATTCTTTTCTGTGTTCCAGAGACTAGAATGTGGGGAAACCATTAGAAGAGAACAGGGTCCATTTAAAATGCTTACTGTAAGGTACTGAAGTAAAGCAAACTCTTTGTTATGCTTTCTGCAGATAATAATCAAGTAAGAAAACCTTAAAAAATGTTTCCCTTAGGAAATCATCCAAGTAAAACCACAGTGTTAGTGGAAAGCAAGTATTTTAAACCATTAGTGAGAATGAGGCAGACATTTCTCAGAACAGTAAGCTCAAAGATATTCTTTGAGAGAAGAGAGGTAAACAAATCCTTCCTAGAAAAATGAGGTTGTTCTACTGTAGAAAGTGATAGATTTTCTTTTGAGCCTATGAAAGAACCAGTAATAAAAGGTTGCTCAGTTTCTCTAATCCTATAGGGATTTCTCTTTTGTAACTTTTCCCCTTCTAAGTTCAGGCCTTCTCTAGGCATTGTGTTTTTTCAAAGAATGTTGCTAGCGATAACCTGATTGTTTATGTGAATAGGAAAACTGCCCAGAGAAAATGAACATGAACCAGACCGCTGAGCCAGAGAGCCTGTGAGCTTGCTTGTTCTTCTTTTTCTTCCTTCCTTGCTTCTTTCCTTCCTTCCTTTCTTCCTTCCTTCCTTCCTTCCTTCCTTCCTTCCTTCCTTCCTTTCTTTCTTTCTTTCCTTCCTTCCTTCCTTCCTTCCTTCCTTTCTTTCTTTCTTTCTTTCTTTCTTTCTTTCTTTCTTTCTTTCTTTCTTTCTTTCTTTCTTTCTTTCTTTCTTTCTTTCTTTCCTTCTTCCTTCCTTCATTCTTTCATTCTTTCCTCCTTCTTTCCCCTTTTCTTTTTTCTTTTTTGTCAGTTATGGGGCTTGAACTCTGGGCCTGGGCTCTGTCCCCAAGCTCTTCAGCTCAAGGCGAGCACTCTACCACTTGAGCCACAGCACCACTTCCAGTTTTCTTGGTTAATTGGAGATAAAAAGTCTCATGAATTTTCCTGCCCCAGCAGGCTTTGAACTGAGATCCTCAGATCTCATTTTCCTGAGTAGCTAGGATTATAGGTGTGAGCCATCAGCGCCCAGCTTTCCTCTCTTTTTTCTTCTTTCTTTTCTTACCTTTTTCTTTCTTACCTTCTTCTTTCTTTCCTTCTTTCCTTCTTTCCTTCTTTCCTTCCTTCCTTCCTTCCTTCCTTCCTTCCTTCCTTCCTTCCTTCCTCCCTTATTTCCTTTCTCTCTATTCCTTTTCTTTCTTTCTTCCCTTCCTTTTCTTTCATGTACTCTTTCTCCTACTCCAAAAAAAAAAAAAAAAAAAAGAGAGCTTTGTTTTGTTTTCAGGACTGGAGTTTGAACTGACTGCTTTGTGCTTGCTAGTCAGGTATTCTACCACTTGAGCCATGTGTATAATCCGGCCATAAAGTTTTGTAGTATTATGCTTGTATATTTTAGTAACCATTAGTTCTTTTTGCAGAGGCAAAAAATAACTCTTCTTTCCTTTTGCATTTGTCTTCCTTCAGTTTTTAGATAATGAGCATTTTTAGAACATTTTCACTTACTATAATTCACATTCTAAGCCTAAATGTCAGTACAATGTCCAACACCTTGAATAGTGTTGCCTTCATAATGCTAATGCCAAATAGAGAGCATTCATATCTGACCTAGATTTGGTCTTTCATTAGGATAAAAATTTTATTTTCAATTTTAGAATTGGGTTACATTCGCCCACTCCTTTGCTTTTACACAACTTACTTTCAGGGATAGGCGAAGAAATGTAATTAGAAAGAAGTAAAATATAGGAGAATCTGGAATCTATTGTGTTGCAACTTTTACCTTTCTGTATGCTAAAATCTTTTTTTTTTTTTGGTCAGCTGTGGGACTTGAACTCAGGATCTGGGCACTGACCCTGAGTTTTTTGGTTTTGTTTTTTTCTCAAGCCTAGCACTCAATTTCTTTGAGCCATAGTTCCACTTAAGGTTTTCTATTGATTAGTTAGAGGTAAGTCTCACAGACTTTCCTACTCAGGTTGGCTTCAAACTGTAATCCTCACATCTCAGCCTGAGTAGTTAAGATTACAGGCATGTGCCACCAGCACCTAGCCATGCTACAATCTTTTGCTGATGTTATGGAGAACTGATTTTTGCTGATCCTTACATAAGGTGACAATAATATAACTCTTGCCTCATCAGATGGTAACACATCTCTGTGACGCCCAGCTGCCAGTTTCACCAGATGACAATGCCACTTCTACTTTCTAGGACATGGATGGGAAGGCAGTGACTAGTGCAGGGTCACTCCCATTCAGCTCAAATCCACTCCACCTGAGACAACCTTTCAGGAAATTCCAGCAGTGAAGGACAGGAAAAGAGGAGGGTGCTGTACAGGAAGAGAGGAGAGGGAAGGGCAGCTACCGGCTCATCACTGTGAGTTACAAAGATCCACACATCTTAAACCACGTGGGGACCTTGTCACTGTCTCATACTAGAATACTTTGGGAGTTTAGCTATTACTGTGTGTGCTTTTCACGCCAGTCAAAAGGTTGAAGTAGAAAAGTAAGATCCTGCGGGATCTAAGTAGAATTTGAGACCTACTCGTTCCTCACCATGCACAGAGTAGAAGGGGTGGAGAAAAGCCAAGTGAAAAGGTCATTTGTGAATACGAAGATCCTGACAGATAGGGTGGAAACAAGGCCAGACCAGACAGAGCAGTTCTCAGCACACTGAGGCAGGAGAGGACCCAGGGACCAAAGCACCCTATGAGGCCCTTTCTCAACACTGGTCTAGAATGACTGCTTCCTTTACTCCCTCAACTGGACAAAATGCAAGATAGATTAAGCCTAAATATAAAATCTTTCTTTGTCACTGCTATTTTTCAAAGGCTAACTGAAAAATGAATAATGGAAGACTATTAAATTGACTTCCTTTTCCCTCCACTTTTTTTTTTTAAATTGTATTTTATTTTATTTGAGAACATACTGTACAGAGGAGCTACAATTACATGGGCAGGATAATGCATACATTTCTTACCAAGCATTGAGCCTCCTCTCTCCACTTTTTTTTTAAACCATATATTAAACTAAGTGGGAGCCCTTGGTAAATAGGCATTGAATTCCATAGAAGTCACAGCCCAATGCAACATAACATTCCAGAGAGGCTGGCATCCTCGTGAGCTGAATGCCATGCCATTTTCCTAGTTAATAACATTTTTGAGGAGAGAAGGGAGTGGAAAGAGAAGGAAAAGAAACTTTGTAGTCATAACATTACATTTGGACTATTTAAAAATGAGTGTATTTACAGTAAAAGTGACTAATAAAGTACCTCAGAAGCAGCTTTTTAAAGAAATGTGGCCACTTAGGCTTGTTTCTCCCCCACTGAGTAGGCAAGAGAGCTTTATGTAACACTACATATATGTGATCTATTCTGCTCTGTGCCTCTGGGAGGGGCAGAAGAGTAGAAGAAATAGAAGTTTTTCTTTGTGGAAAAGTGTTTATGTACAGCCACAAGTTCTATGAATTTGTAGGACTCTGAATTGGGTAGACCCCAGAAGACCACATCAGCTGCTTATGGCACAGTTTTAATAGGAAAGCACCTGCAGGGAAATTATCCTTGAATTTTAATTGAGAGACTTGAGGCTTAATTCTTAGTGAATTCTGCAAACCTAGTACCACCTCTCATTGTATGAATATTTGTCTTTCTCTTCTGGTTACTATCAAAGTATACAGGAAATCTGGATTCACCCAGGCATTTTTTTCTCCCTGGAATTATTACCACAGAGGCTCTAGAGAAGTTTTGAATTTTCCATCTTAGTATATAAAAACTTGTCTACCCTAACTTTCCTTGGAGAATCTTGGTTTTTCTTTTATTGGTTTTTAGCTGCTTTGGAGCAAGGTTATGAGGGAATGACATAAAATTGTAGGGAAGGCAAACCTTTACCTCTAAGGTTTTCTGTGTGTTTTGTTTTGCTTTTTTACTAAGCCTAAGAATTAAATTGACATGAAATAGATCAATGGTAACAAAGCATACACATTTATTTAATGTCAGTTGTACTTGGTGTGGGAGCTTCTGAAGGAAAAGCAGAGCCACTTACATAATGAACTGGACAAAGATGTTGCCAAAAAGCAAATGTGAGGAGATTAAAAAGAAGAATTATTTTAATAAAGTCTGTACAGAATTCTCAATGGCAACTTCCTGTCCTCAAATCTAAGAACACTTTCTCATTGTAAAAGGAAGACATGCTTTTAAGAAACAGCATGGAATACAGGGTAATCTTGCACATTGTGTTTTTCAACTATTTTTAACTTTAAAGTACATTTGTGTGTGACCTAACTCCTTCATAACAAACCTTAGTGTGTGGGTTGAAAACACCAAAAGCTTCCTGAAATGCTCAGGTAGATAGCTGTTATATATAACTATTATATATACTATGATATATAATTATTTATAATGACATTCCTTACCAGGAGATGAAAACTTTGGAGCAAATATTTGAGAAAGCAAACCCCTGAGGCATAAGCAAAATCTATTTGAACCTAACAACCCAAAGACATTTTAGGACAGCCCAACAAACTCTGGGCCATCCCTGCCTAGTGTGATTTGTAGGTCATAGAAGTGAGATGTTCTCTAGGTTTGCCTTTACTTTATATCAGCACAATAGTTATTGATTTTAGGTACTATAAAATCATGTAGAGTATTTCAAAATTTCTGATACTCAAGCTTATGTTTGAACAATTAAATCACATTCTCTGAGAACAAATCACTTTTGAAATACTCCCCAAATGATACTTTATATCAGCACAATATCACTTAGAGTATTTAAAAAATCCTGATACTCAAGCATATGTTTGAACAATTAAATCATAATCTCCGAGAAAAAAATCACTTAAAAATACCCCAATAGGGTATTTACATTAGAACAAGGGTCTTCCCTTCCCTTCCCTTCCCTTCCCTTCCCTTCCCTTCCTTTCCCTTTTTTTTCCTTAGTATGCCTGTTCTGGGGCTTGAATTCAGGGCCTGGGTGCTGCCCCATTTGAGCCACAGCTCCTTTTCTGGCTTTTTTGGTGGTTAATTGAAGATAAGAGTCTCACAAACTTTCCTGTCTAGCCTAGATTCCAACCTTGATCCTCAGATCTTAGCTTCCTGAGTAGCTAGGAGTACAGGCTTGAGCCACTGGCACCTCACAGAGCAAGGGTTTTCAAACCATCCACAGAGCTCTTGGGTGAATGCTGAAGAAGTGGATGGCATGAAATGGCTGCCATTCCTCCAGACCTTACAACCAATTCTACCAGTCACCTCTCATGTTATTCTACCAGAGTCATTTCCAAATAAAAATAAGTCACTGGATGAAATTGGGGGAAAAAGTTCACAGAAATGACTGAGATTAAAGTGTTTTGATGGAAACAAAGACCCTCCACCAGTGGCTGAGAGGATTCGCTTATCTGTCAAGAGTAAAGGAAGAGCTGAGAGCTGTGTTAAAATGGATGGAAACCGATGAAAGACGAATGTGTAGCGGCATGGTGTTTGTGACTGCTTTGCTCCAGGCATGGACAGGGTCAGCGAAACCCACTCACACTCAGCCAACTGTTAAGGAAGCAAACCAACCTCTGTGGAACTCTGATTATTATCCCTCATGTTTCCTCCCATGACTAGCAAAACCCTGGGGAGAAATAACCTTGCTCTGTTGAAGCCATCAGCATTTATTATTACTGTAGAAACATCTCCCTTTATGTTAAAATCCAGAAATGGAATGTTTTGACAAAGCATCCAGTCGCCATTTTCTGGGGGATGGACACTTCAGAGGATGACGACATTTTGAGCTTCTTTTTAAAGAGAAGTTATTCAATATTACCCGAGTTCTTACTTTACTAACTTGGTCCTATTCCTTGAAGTAACCCAGTGAATGTGATTAGGTGAATTAACAAATTCATTTCTTCATTTTAACCCAATATTTTATTACAAATTAAGATGTGTAAGGATTTCTTTCTAATATTGATATAGCTTCATGTTTGGAAAATTTGAAGTTATAAAAAGAAAGATAGAATCTGAAATGTATAAAATTAAGTTTAGGAAGTAATCTATACCTTCTATGAACTTTTCACTGATGAAAGTGCCTTCTTTGTCAATAGTCATTTTTATCTAAGGAAATGAAGCAAACCAGGAAGTTGACCTTGCTGATACAGTAGAAGTATCATGTTTTAGCATAGCTATCCCAAATATCCAGAAACCCCAGATGTAAAAAGTGATCTGAGATGTGAAAGAGTCTAGGGGCTCAGAGGTCAGAGAACTTAGAGATGGACCTCTATTCTCTGTGTGCACCTAGAACTCAGTAGATTGGAAACACATGCACTACTGGCTATAACAATTGGAAAAAGTTGAAATGTACTCATTCAACATCTTCATTTTTATAAACGAGGGAACATGCTTTTTAAAAATAGGTATTATTATCAAGTAGTTGTACAAAGAGGTTACAATTCTATGTCAGGTTCTGAGTACAATGCATCTTGATTAATGTCGCCACTTCCATCATTCTGTCCCATTTCCTCCTCCCATTGCTACCCCCAAGTTATTTAGTTCAATTTTTACATATTGTACATTGAGTATAATGACTGAATTTTGTCACCCTCCCTCCCTCCATTTGTGCTCCTCTAGATAATATGCTTTTAAAGGTTAAATGAACACTCAGCATTATAGCACCATGAGACAACATTTGTGCCGTAGAAGTTAGGAGTCACTTTTATGTTCTATAGTTAAAAGTGGCTTAAGCACCACTAACCGTTGTGAGTTTTAATATTCTTTATAAAACTGGTACTAGTAATGTATTTCTCTCCATATGCTTGTGTAATTTAGAATCTAGAGTGAACTTAGTTTCAAAAATTAGTAAAACTCAGTAGTTGTCTCTTAGTAGTTGTGTCGTTCTCAATTCAAATCAACGTAGGTCCCTGGTAATCATACAGAGTAAGAAGGAGATTAAAGAAAAAACTCATCAACTAGATTTTCTTTAAACAAAATGTCATTTCACAATCCAAGGTATATCTCATAGGAGTAAAATGTATGCAAAAGGCCTACCCCAAAGTATATTTAGCAAAAATACCAGGCACTAAATCAAAGAAAACATGCTATGAGAATATAAACAAAACATTATGAAAGTAATTTTAAAAAAATATAATAAGACATCAGGCAGGGCTTCTCTTCAGCAGCAGAAAGCCAAGTGAGGGATAACCAGCAATCAGCAAAAGAACTGACTTAAACATATTAATAATTTTGTTATAGAATTATTATAAAAATTTTCCAGCATACACAAATGTAAAAATAACAAGGCAATGTACCTCTTATTCAGCTTCAAAAGGTCGAAAGTACCAAATACTTTGCCATTTTGTTTAATCTTTAAACAACTTTCTCTATTCTCATCTACTTCCTTTTTCTCTTCTTTTTCCTCTCTTGTTCCCTCTCTGTTCTTCCCTTCCTCCCACAAACTCTCTCTCTGGAGTATTTTACAGAAAAATATAGATATCATGTCAACATATTTATATATATATTTATATAATTAGATATAAATCAAAATGCCACTTAACACATGACAAAACTAATTCTGTAAAATTATGTACTACCCATCCATTTTCCTCTAAATATTTCAGACATTTTCTTGCCATTTGTTTGAAATAGGATACAAATAAAGTGCACATATTATCTCTATATCATATTTATTCTTTATTTCTGCCATTGATCTGTAGAAACACTGAGTAACATATTGTTTCAGGAAGCTTTCTGTCACTGACAAATATCTATGATAAACAACTTAAAAGGAGGAAAGTTTTTATTTGGCTCCAGTGTCAGTTTATGGTAGTTTGGCCCCATGGTTTTTAGTCTTGTAATTTGTCAGAACATCACTATACAGATAACATGGTAGAGCAAATCTAGGCAAAAAGAGAACAAGAAGAAGAACCTAGTATCCCAATATCCCCTCTAAAGTCATGTCCACAAAGACCCAACTTCTTTATATTAGGCTCCAGATCTTAAAGAGTCCACCATTTCCCAATAGCTCTAGGGGCTGGTGACTAAGCCATTAGTACATAAGCTTTTGGAAGACAGTTTAGATCCTAGCTATAGAACCTTTGAAATAGAATGTTCTAAGGGCTGCAAGCTTCAAGTGGTAGGAGTCCTGAGTTCAAAGTCCAGTACCATCACCACCACCAACATCAAAAAGTTCTATATCTAGACTTAGCTGGGTGCATCTTCTTAATTTTCTTGCTTTCTGTCATTCATATTTTCTGAAAACTAGAAATTGTGTCCAAATATTTCATTGGCTTCCAATGTAAATTTTTAGAAAATAGTATTTCATGAGTGGCAGTGTTACTTATTCTTTTCTTGCATCACAAAGCACATATATCCGGTTGACATTTTTACAGATGAAAATATACATGTGTAGCTTCAAATTGAATGAGGCCTGATTCCTCCTGCCCCCCCCACCTTGATTTTCTTTTCTAGCAGTTAAGTTAATATTTATTGCCTAGATCTATTATGTTATTTAGGATTGCAAAAATCTATGTTTTCTTAACTCTGAAAAGTTCTACAAACAATAAAAAGGTCAGTAGGGAGCTATAAATTTCATATAAAACAAGATATAAATTGATTCAAAATAGATATAAAACAGGAACTTTTCATGTACTGGGATACCAATCACTTAGAAAAAGAACTGGGAAGAAGAAAAACAGTGACACACAAATAATGTTCACAATAAACCTGCAAAATTTATGTGAGATAAACTTAAAACGATCCTAATAGACAAAAGTGATCCTTGCACAAATGGAAGAATACCCAGGTTCTTAGACAAATTGATACAAGAATAAAAACAAAAAATGTTTGACACAGTATATCTAGGGCAAATTCTGAATTTCTTTTTCTTTTTCTTTTTTTTTTTGGGGGGGGGTCCGGTCGTGGGGCCTGAACTCTGGGCCTGGGTTCTGTCCCTCAGCTCTTCAGCTCAAGGCTAGCACTCTACCACTTGAGCCACAGTGCCACTTCTGGCTTTTTTTTTTTTTTCTGCTTATGTGGTGCTGAGGAATTGAACCCAGGGCTTCATGCATGCAAGGCAAGCGCTCTACCACTGAGCTACCTTCCCAGCCCATTCTGAATTTCTTCTAGTCTACCTTCACCCAAATTGCCTGCTTTACGTTTTTTAGAGCCCCCATTCCTACTGGACCAAGGACTTCTGTATCAGCTGAGAACTCACTAGAAAGTCAGATTTACTTGCCTCACTCCACAACTATTAAATCCGACAAGACACTCTAAAGATGCAATTCAGCAATCTACATTTTAATAAGTCATCCTAATGATTTTAATATGTACTAAATTTGAGAACCACTGTCCAAGTGGTTAGGAGTTGGCTAAGGTCTTCTAAACCTGCAGACTTGATCCAGCATGTCGGGGGTGGAGTTCTGTGCATTTCCAACCAACTTCCTCATGATGCTGATGCTGGTGTTCTTAAGGCAACACTTTGAGATATAAGACTCAAAGAACCATTTGTTTCCAGCTTACTCCAGGTCTTTTATGTAACCTCCCCTTTTCTAATTTGGTTCTCTATATTAATGGCAAATAATAATTTAATGTATTACTCCTCCCAATGATATGTTCACTTTAAATGGAATCTAGCCCACAGCACTGTGCTCCTTTCAAACAAAGATTTAAAAGTTTATTAAAAATACTTCTCAAGTTTTTTTTTGCTGGAACTGTTTTGAAGGTAGCATTTATGACTGAATTTAGCATTTATTCAACTAATCTATAAAAGATACACTGCCAACTGAAATCTAAAGAGGAATAAAACATTTAGGAAAAGCCTATGTATAGAGATAAGCTTTGTATAAATCTCTCTATAAATATAATTGCCTGTTATTTTTCTCTTTCTATGAATTTTGATTCTTTTTTTGTATGTATGTTGTCTATTACTTCAGACAATACTTAACCCTCTACATTTAGTGGCTTAAATACTTATTTTAGCTCATGATTCCTTGGGTCAGAAATTCAGATAAGATGAGAAAGAGAGAGGGGGGAAGGAGAAAGGGGGGGGGATGAGACAGGGCAGGGCGGGACACAGTGGTGACTTCTCTACTAAGCCAACAGCATCAGTAGAGCTGGCATGCATATTTAAGTAGAGCTTTGGATTTGGAGCCTTTTGTTCTAGCTGTTGGCTGGGCTTCCTACTTTTCTACTCTCCGTGTATTGTGTTCTGAATTTCCAAAAGGGACTCTCCACTCCTGTGTCTGCCACATAAGGATTTCACTCTGACTCTCCCTCCTTACTTCCCTACTCCCACTCCCTCCTCTCTTTCTCTACTTGAGAACCTTAGATATCTTCGTGACTTGGAGGATTCTAGATAATTAGACTTCTTACATGGTGGCTAGATTATTGACCATCACATTTTGCCAGGGATAAACTTAAATACTAAACATCAAATTTTATATTCTGTCATGTTTTTAATTGGTTTATTAAGTCCAGATTCAAAGTATGGAGAATATTCCTTTGTCTCTCAATTCGACCAATTCAGATATATTTAATTTACAATGTGTAATAGTTAATCTGGGGCATTGATATAATTAGATTATAGGATACTTAGGTGGATGGTAAGCCTTCATTTCAGGATCTGTCTGCAAGGAAGGTTCTAAAGTGCTTGTTATTTGAATCAGTGCACTGAATAAGGAAGATCCACCCTCACCTAATGTGAATGGGGCCCATCCAATTCACTGAGGACTTAGATATAACAAAAAGACAGGTGAAGGATACATTTGTGAGGTTCTGTCTTTCTTTCTCTCTTTCTCTCCTTTCTCTGTATATACATATGTGTCTCTCTCTTCTCCCTCTCTTATATTCTTTTCCTATTCTTCTCATTCTCCTTCTCTTAGAATTGTGTCACCCATATACTCTTGTCTTTGGACATGAAGACTCCAGGTTGTCTAACCTTTATTTTCTGAGATTTACAACATTGTCTTATCTGGGCCTCACTTAATGGGTTGGATGTATAAAAAGAGACAGATTCAAGTTCTACCCATGAAATATACTATCCTCTGCCTTCCAAAAGGAGAAAAAATGGGGCAATATTAGAAATATTAGAATATTAGAAACCTATCTTAGAGAATGCAGAGCCATTAAAGTCTACGTAGAAAAACAGTTATGCCATTCTTTAGATCTTTGGTGATTCTTCAGGGCTCATGAAAAGCTTGGTCTCCAGTTTGGTGCTATTGGAACATAGTCACAGAAAGAGTTGGAGCACAGTGGGAGGTCTTTAGGTCATTGGGGCATGCCCTCAAAGAGAGAAATAGCTCTAAAGCCCTGTTCTTTTCAATTGTTTTTACTTCCTGGTCATACATGGCTTTGTTTTTCCATGTGATTTCACCATGGCAAACTATTTTGCCACAGAGAAATGGGACCAGTTTATCATAGGTTCAAACTTCAAAAACTGTGAGCCAAGATAAATCTTATTCCCTAATGAGTCAATTTATTTCAGGTATTTGTTCTAGTGACTGAAAGCGATCTAACACAAAGTATTAGCTGAAATATCTGAATTATGCCATGTTAGAATACATAGGAGTTTTCTGCTACTGATGAGTTCACCGGGTAGCAGAATGCAGCCTTCCACACAGCTAATTTTTATAGAAATTAATCATCAGGATTTTAAGTACTGCACCATATTTGAAATTAATAATGCCACCATTTTCCTGTTCAATTTAATAATTCTAGTGGCGCTTCAAGTGTTCCAACTAGAAAACCACATGCATATTTTAAAATACATTTAGATACATATATACTTTATAATACATTACTAAATGTGTAATATATTTAATGATGTGTCTACCAAACCTTATTTTTTGTAACATTGGCCAGTCATTTTCCCCCCTCCGTTTCCATTGTTTGTGAATAAACTGAATGAGTTCTAAGACTTCTAAATTTATTAGGTGACCTTGAGGAAAAAGTTAGAGCCTTGCAGAAAAATAGCATATTAAAATTTTATATAAATTTATGGGACATATTTTAATGTCCTTTGATGTTTTCCTTGTATGGGAACGTACCAAATTTGTTCAAAGAACACTTTCCAATCCTTTGCTGTTGTGTAATAGAGCAATAGTAGAACAAGACAAGATGCCTGGGTTGGTTGTTCTTTGACTTCTGAGAAAGTTAGAAGTTTAAAAAAGAAGTCATCCTGGGCATGGATTGACTGTAATGTCTTCCATATACTTCAAGTATCGACTTGAGGAAGAATTGCAATTGCAGACTTCAGTGGATGTCTTCTAAAACATCCCCAGATATCTCATTTCAAGGTGCTGATACCCAATGTGTGTGTAACCTTCTCTGGAGGGTTACCATTGGGCTACTGACTATGTCTTGCTTAGAATCATCTAGGCCTCACCCTTTTTAGTTCTGAAATAACTCAAAGCCACATAAGAAGCCCTACCATTCACTTTAGATTGAGGTCAAGGCTCATGGCCCAGAATTTTCTATGATATTGATTAGACTAATATTCATCTGAAACCTCATTTTCTTGTGTCTATTCTGCTAAGAGGCTTCTTTTGAGCACATTACTTTTTAGGAAATCACTTACACACAGTTTCACATGTGAGGTATTGCTTTTAGGGACCCTAACCTAAGACAACAAATTGTCTATACCTCTGAAGTCTCCTAAGACCGGCTTGTCTCCTTGCCTGTTCCCTTTGGACACCCAAGAGCAGATGCAGTTTGCTTCCTTTATCTTCACCTATTTCCTCCAAGACAGTTCATAAGACAGATAAAGTTTCTTGAACTTGTTTCCCTTCTGAGTAAAGTACTCTTCTACAGGGATGGGGAGCAAAAGTCAGGATGAATACATGACTCATCCCAAAGCCACGTGTTCCAGAGTAAGAGGATGAACCCCTCTTCTACTTACTGAGCTACAGAAAAAGTACCCCGGGCTGCTGGCTTGTTACTAGGCAGTTTGGAGATTCTTGAATGAGGCATCCCAGTCATGAGTAAGCTTCTTAATTGTAGAAAGCCTCTGGGGCTCGGGTGACAGCAGCAGGCCCCAGAGCTGACTCCTCAATCTTCAGCTTCCTCCTGTTAAGCTACTTTTGTAGAACTGCTGATTCAGATTTCCACTAGCCAAAAGATGCATGTGGACCCCTGGTTCCCAGGTGGCTTTTTCAAGCTTAGCAGACTCTTTAGGGCAGGCAAGCTCCAAGTTAGGAAGCAATAAGGTTTGTGTTTTTGAGTTTCACCTCTCTATTCTGACATCTCTGCCCTTTTCACGCCTATCTCCCTTCTCTCTTTCTCTCTCTCTTTCTCACATACATAACTAACACCAAACCTCTAATACCTGAAGGATATAATACACACCTTTCTGCACTCACATGCAACAGTAAAAACTAACCACCAGGAATGCAAATGTGGGTTTTCTCCAACTTATCAGAGGGATGAGGGTAAGGTTAAAGATTTCACCTCTTTAGTCACATGGTTAGTTCCTCTGACAAATCAGTCCTCATCCTCAGACTACCCAGGAAACACTGGACACCTCATTAGCACACAAAAAGATACAGCATGGAAATTCCAAGGGTTTCAGAGGCACTGTGCCAGGAATGGGCATGAAAACAAAACAGATTTCTGATCAGTCACAACTCCACAGATTGTTGGTCTTAGACCTATGAGGATTTCCTTTCAGTTTGGCATCATGTTTCATGGTAGTAGAAGGCTAATATCCAGCTTTCTCTAACTATCACACTAGTGATATAAGTGTACTCACAGCCTAAAACATACCTCCCTTTCCTTAAGTACAATTCCACTCAAAGACTTCAGGGAAATTTACACACACACACACACACACACACACACACACACACACACACACACACACACACACACACGGATATATATTACATGGTAGAATCCAAGTTCACATTCCTAATAAATGGAAAACTGTAAAACAATTTTTTCTGGTACTACTCTGAGTAGCAACCCCATATCTTCAATCATGGCTGATTTACTCCACAACACTCTCTATGCTTGTGTGCTCTCCCTTCTCCTCAATTTATATATTGAAGCCTAACCCCTATTGTAGTAAGATTAGAAGGTACAGAATTAATGTCCTTAAAAAGATACCCTAGTGACTTTACTTGTCTTGACACCATATGGGGAAACAGTGAAGAGTCAGCAACTTGAGGGACAACCTCAACCCTGACCGTGCTGGCAACCTGATTACCAAATTGCAACTTCTAAAGAGTAAAACATCAGTTTATATTACTTATAAACCACTCACTCTATGGTATTTTGTTATAGTAGCCCAAACAGACTAAAATACACTCATAGTTTCTGGATCCTCAAGCCTACAACCCATATAACATTAGTCCACAGAGTGTTTTTAATTTTAAAATCACTGTTGGTGGGAATGTAAACTTGTTCAGCCACTCTGGAAAGCAATGTAAAGGTTCCTCAAAAGACTAAACATAGAGCTTCCCTATAGCCTAGCAACTCCACTCCTGGGCATTTATCCTGATTTTGCATTCCAAATCAGGCCATGCTAAAGCTACCAACACAAGCATGTTCATTGCAGTATTGTTTACCATAGCTAAGATATAGAATCAATCCAGTGGACAAATGGTTTAAGAAAATATTGTTATATATTGATATATGTATATATATACATATATATAATTGAATTCTACTCTTCTATTAGAAAGAATGATATTGTAACATTTGTAAGGAAATACAAAGGCTTGGAAAAAATAAGTGAAGTAAGCAGACTCAAAGAAATAGATTGCATTGTTTCCCTCATTTGTGGTAACTAGATTGTGTCTATAAATCTACAAGTAAACACACAGGATGGTAAAAGACAAAAAAATACACTTGGACATGATAAATTTTATAGCTCTCTAGACATTCACACAGTGAGACCAAAAGAGGATATTCTTAGGAGAGGATTACAAAGGGCCAGTAACTATGTGCTTAAGATCATATAAAAGGATGTTAATTGAAATGAACTCCAAGAAATGGAAATGAGAGTTTTTTTCCTTTGTTACTGTTTTAGTTTTCTTTATCTTTTGTCCTGTTTGTTAGTTTATCTGTCTTTAGGAGGGAAAGGGGGAGGGGATACACAGCAAGGGTGGGACAAAGATGAACAAATGCAGCAGTGATTCTCACTAGGCACTGTGTTAAAAATTAACTGTACAATTTGTGGGAGAGGGACAGGAGGGAAAAAACTGGGAGAAAACGAGGGAAGGGGTGATACTACAAAAAGATATGTACTCATTACCTGACTATAGCCCTTCTGTATATCATCTTGCAGTAGCAATAAAAATACATTAAAAAAGAAAAGAAATGAACTTTCAGTTCAAGGAATGTGGGTTTTTTTTTCCTGTCGTTCATGGGGCTTGAACTCTGGGCCTGGGCACTGTCCCTTAGCTCTTCAGCTCAACACTAGCACTCTACCACTTGAGCCACAGTGCCACTTCTGGTTTTTTCTGCTTATGTGATGCTGAGGAATTGAACCCAAGGTCTCATGCATGCAAGGCATGCACTCTACCACTGAGCCATCTGCCCAGCCCCAAGGAATGTGTTTTAATATATAATATTCAGGTATTTGTCTTTATCATCATGTAGTCATATAAGTATGTATAGATCTATATACAAATATAATTATCATTTTGGTCTGTGAAGTCAAATGTGACTGGGTCTACAAAAGTCATGATGCAGCACTGCATACATGTGGAAAACTATAGATATCATACTCTTGCAATTGTTTGTTTTTCAGAACTGAGATCTTCAGATTCTAAGGTAATGATTTTCAAATGGAAGGAACCAATTCATGCATATTGAAAGGCAGTAGAACAGAATTATACAATTATTCCTACTATGTTAAATACAGTTACAGTCCTTGTTGGCTATCTTGTTCCCTCACAATCCACTACTTCTACCCCAGATACCATGACCAATATTTACAGAGACCCCTTGCAAAAGTCTATATGCTGAATTTTAAAATCTTAGAACTTGGAGCAATGTGTGGGCCCACAGAACCCAATCCTCTACCAACGTAAGAGTCTGTTACCACTTTACATCAATTTGAGCCCATCCTGGCATTGTACTTGGTAGCTTCAAATCAGTTTCCCAAATCTGGCAATACAAGCTTGTTATTGATGCAGAAGGAAGCTGTCAGAATAGTATACTTCTGGACACTTCGAGTCAGTGATGATGAGCTATAGATTGTGGGCCGAACCAACAAGGACCATTGCTGTCTCATCGTCCTGGGAGCAAGGAGCCAAGCCATCTTCCACCACCCTGTGGAGGGTGCTGTAGTGTTGCCGACTTGGGTGGAAAGAATGCAACTCTGAAGCAGCTTCCCAGGCAGCAAAAGTGGGCATGGGAAAGACATCTGGTCTCTTGTTTTCAAAAAAGCATTTCAGATTCCTGTCACTCAGTTTGTTGGCATAGTCCAAAAATGTATTTTCCAATTGCTCTTTCTCCTTTTGTGCATATGTCTTCCAAAAGCTTAACTGTAAATAGCTCACATTAGACCGACAGCGTGCATAACAAGTGGTGAGCAGGGAGAAGAAGGATGCTGAACAAATCAGGATCCATCCTAGAATCTTAGGAAGAGAGAGAGATTGAGGGCATGTAAAAGCAGAATGACAACACAAGGGCAGTTCTACCACAGAGGTAGCATTATTAGAATATGTCTAACTAAATTAATACAAGTTCTTACCATAGGTCACTGAAAATCACCTTAAACTTTTCAACACTTTTTAACAGTCAAAATAGAGTTCAGATTGGCCTTATACCTAGTCACCTAACCAAGATTATTGCTATGTAAAATAACCAGAAGGCTAGTGAATAGAAAAGAATAAAAAGTATAGATTATTAAAGTATTGGATAAAGCTCACAAATGGTATTAGCTTTTAGAGGAAAAACCTCTGTGCAGGAGTAATTGTGGCTTTTGAAGGAATTACCAGTTTATTAGCCAGGTATTTTTAGGTATATATATATAATCTATCATCTCTCACTACATATCTATAATAAATATAATATGTATAAGTATGTTTATAAATATAATACATAATAAATTAAAATATATAATTTCATGTGACTATCTGCAGAGCAGCAGAATGGTTATTTATTATCCATATTGAAGAGAGACAGACATGATATAATAAGGAGGCTGAAATTGTAAAAAAAACAAATACTGTCTAAATGCTGAGGAAAAAAAAATAGCCATTCTTGATCTTGGGGATTATTTCTTCTCAAGTTTGGTCATTAAAATAAAAGCAAACTCCCTGTTGAATAGCTATGGTCCTGCTGATTTTTAAAAATTATTTAGAAACAAAAGCCACATCACTCAAGATAGCTTCTAAATTTCAGTATTTAAATTCTATTTTCCATAATTAGAATTAATTTAATATTTAGACAACTAACAGATTTCCTCAAAAGTATCTCTTGATATTTAGTTCAATGACCTATTAGCAGATGGATCATTTGAAACATCAATTTGTTACTAAACCCACCAAGACCATTACAGAATCCCAAATTAGCTTTAGATCAGTGATTTTCACGTTCTGTCTCATTCATGAGGTGATCAGAGTCTCACCTTTTACATATAGGCCAACTTTGGATTGACATTACTTGGGTTTAAATCCTAGATTTCCCCTCATTGTGGATGTTGTCTGTACCTCTCAGGCTTTCTTCAGGTATAAAATGGGGGTTGCACATCATAGAGGTATTTTGGAAAATCGTGAAATTTTCCTGGGCTCATCATTTCTCTTTCTCTACAAGTAGGCCACCTTACCTCCCTCAGTACCTGAGCTAACTAGCTGAGTCTGAAACTATTTGATCAGCTTTGGGTCATCTTTCCCCTTTTTCATGAAGTCAGCATTGACCTGCTCTTATCTGAGTGTGGAACCTTCTCCTTCCTCAAATTCACAATATACACAGTCTAATTAGATTGCATGGGATGCTTCCACTTCAATCTCCAGAGCATTCCTGGTAGTTTTCTCCTCAACTTAGGACATTATGATGTTCTAGAATCTTTATGTCCACTTTCATCTCTTTAAATCTCTCAACAATTCTCTAAGGTAGGTGTTATTATCCCTCACAATGAGACAACTAGAGCTCTAGCTGTAGGTCACTAGCTCAGGGGTGGCAGTATCAGCGTTCAAACCCAAAGCCAGCTAACTCTAACACTGAGCTTTTTCCACTGTTCCCTTCTGTCTTCCTTAAGAGTAGAGTCATTTAGCTGGATTTCTTGTTGCCAGGCCCCACCCATGGATGAATGCACTTTTCCACCCCCACCCACATGCCCAATTATTGGTCTGGACTATACACTGCCTCCTGCCATGTGAACCTTATGGTCAGCATCTGCTATTGCTACATCAGCCTTCATCCACATCTTTCAGGTATCCTCCCATAGAAATCAGCCTCAGGTCCTTTTCATCCTGCTTAAAAGTCAACAGGTCATTGTACCCAGTCTTGGCTATGACAGGATGTGCCTGTGTTTACATAAGAAAAGCTTACCCAGTGCTAAGTGTGAACCTGGCACTGACTGAATGGAGCCTGGTGCCTGAGGACATAAACCGTAATTCCTGTGTTCTGTCATAACATTTGTAATTATTACCTTCCTTCAACAAAAGAAGGAAGACTTTTAGGAGCTCGGCAGGTTTTTATCAAAATGTATTTTATACAAAAAGCAAAAGATTTTGCTTGGGGACAATTTTTGGCTTATCAGTTTATAAAGAAAATGTGACTTTGCTGTCTATTATTTTGGAATATATGATTGATCCTAAGAACAGACTTTGCTTGATGTGTGTAAAAGCAGATCTTATTGAAAAATTATATTTAAGTACATACGCTATTTTCAATGCATTTTTTTTCTAAAATGAGTATTATTTCTGACAAATTTTGAAGTTCTTCACTCTCCACTGCTTGTTTTGATTTGGAGAATACAATTCCCACTATTCATAAGGTCTATGCATCTGGATTTCTGGTCATGTACCTGAGGAGATGACTGACTAAGATATCCTTGTGTTAGTTAAGTGAAGCTTAAGTTTTCTCCTCTAAATAAAACTGTCTCTCAAAATGTGAGTTTCTAAAGTAACATAAGAAGTTCTTTAGCTGTACAGCACAAAGAGTAAAATACATCATCTCCCTAGTGAATATGGTTGCTTTTCACTGAAAGTTATTTAAGACTACTAAGTCCTTCTTTAGATGGGAAATGCTTCTCAAGTTTGTCAATATTATTTATACACAGAAACAGCAATTGCGGGAAACCATTCAAGGGAATCTTTGTGGCAATTATGTTACAGGCAACAAAAGTAGTAGATCAGATGGCTCAGACACATTTTAATAATATGTTTGTGTTTCTCTGAGAAACCAGTTTGAAAATAAATAATTGATAGAAGGCAGTAATTCTTAATTACAGCCCCTCCATTAACACACAGTTTAGAATTGGCTGTTATGCATTATTTACAAAGTCAACCTAGAGAGATTGTTTTAAAGTACTAAAGTATTTACATATGCATAACCCAGAGGATGTTTGCTTTTCAAAAATGGAAAAGATAGAATCCAACCAGCAATTTTACGAAGCCATCCAGCTTTTAAAAAGCTTTTCCTGAGATTGTCTTAGCACTGTATCAGATTCCAATTTCCATCTAGTTTAATTATCCGGGCAAGCTTTAGACTCCTCCCCGAACAAGAGAGCAGAGAGAATACTTTCAATTCATGTTTATGAGAGAGAGAGAAAGAAAAAAGATGAGTTTCTTCTTACCTGAGACTGGGCTTGAAGAGACAGTTTCACTTCTTCATTGTCCATGGGTAGCATGCTAGTTTTGCCACAGGATACTTTGTATAGCTCTTCCCAGCATTCTTTGGGTTTGCCGTGACAAATCAGTTCCAGAAGTCTGGAATTTTTCGTCCCGCTCATGGCACATTCATAAAACGTCCCATTAAGCAAAGCCACAGAAAGCCACATCACTGGAGCCACCAAAGAACTCAGAATGATCTGTCCTAGGACATAGAAGAAGCGGCAGTTGTGGCCCCTGGGGAAGATTTTCCTGGGATTGACACAACAACCTGTGAAGAGTTTCCATGCCTTGTTGTTGAGAAAGAATCCAAGGATCAGTAACACCCAGGCAGGAGCAAAAAGGAAAACCAACCCATAGGCCATATTTTCAGTGCTACAGGGGCATTTGAAAGCCACCAGTGAGAAGAGGCGTTCACCTCCCAAGGTCAGCAAAGCCATGAAGCTGTAGCCAATAGCAGTTTTTTGATTCAGAAAGAACTTTAAAATGCTTTGAAAAGCTTCCATGTTGGACATACACAAAGAGGGGAAATGCTGCTCTTGCTATTGACACTGCAGCTGTGGCTGTGGCTGGGTGAGGGTGGAGTTCTTTCTTCATTAGAAACAACAGTCCTCCTTCTCTGGCTGAATTCAGCCAGATAAGGAAACAATGTCATTCCCTAGGAATGCGTGTTTCCCAACAGTGTTCAGATAATGCCTCCTACTGGTGGATGCTGGGCCGTGAACTGGCTGCCTAAACACAGAAGTAGAATACATTCAAAGTGCATGGACTCCTTTAAATATTATTTCCATGTCCCTTGGATTAAAAGACAAAGAAATTCTCATGCAAAGAGGTTAGAAATTTTCCAGTGGAAAGAATCAACACTAGCAGAAATGGGTTTCAATCAGTTGGGAACCAAATCAAATCTCCACATTCAGACTTTCAAGATCATTTATTCTCTTGTTATGTGACTTACAATTTAGAAGACAGGGATTTATCTTATGTCTTCTGAAAGAGGTTTGAATGAAAAGATTTCCACCTTATTTTACAAATTAGGATGTTTTAAATTTATATGTGAGGGTTTTAAAGACAATTGGAATTTTGAAGAAAAACAGGAGCTGTCATTTTTCTTTTCTGGGCCAGTGTAGTAACTTCTTCATTAGTAACTCTCCCTCTAGCTGCATGCCCCCTGTACCTACAATAGTAAAATCCATCCTCCACATTGCCACAGAGGTTTAAAATATACATGATTCTGCATAACCCATTCCCAGCTTTAGAGCTCCCCACTGCTCACAAGTTGATAGAGGTACAACTTTTTTGAACCTCATTGTGATATTTCATGTCATATTCCTAGTACTTACAATGCTTCTCATCTCTACCCCCACCTTGTCAGCTTTTCAAATGCTAACTCATGAGTTAGCTAATACATACTAATTCATGTATTCTGGTACTAAACATGGTATCAAACATAGAGTGAATGTCCCGTCAGCAACTGTTTTGCAAAGGGATAGTGAACTCACATTGCACAAGGCATTTGGTAGGCCCAATATGTTCTGAATGAATGATCAAAGAACTTCTTATGGTTTTACACTATGACTAAAGAAAATTGCTTTCACTTCTTTTTCATGCTGCTCTTAATTTAAAACATTAGTTAATTAAGACGTTTGAAAGATGACAACACGTCAAGTTGACACGTTTTTATTAATTAACTACAGACCTGTGTGTTTTGTGAAAAGAAATTGCCTTGGACTCTGAGCCAAGGAACTAAGTTATACTACAATCTTGGCTGTATCCTTTTTGCTTTTTCTGAAACAGAAAAGCTTGCTCATTTGAAAAGTAGACGTTCAAAAGAAATAGATTCCAAGATTTCTTCCATCTCTCCCTTGTAAAATTCAAGTGCTATAAAACACCGTTTTTGAAAATTACTTTATGTCTCAGTTTTGTTTCTCATACCAATATCCCTTACTCCTTCTCAGAGATCTGTTTGTCTACAATAATATGATTCTCCTTCCATAGCTGTCATCCATCCAAAGCTTACTTGGCTCTAGCCAGGACTTCCCTGTTGGGGCATAGGTGTCTGAGATCCCCTCTCCTTCAGGACCTTAGTTTTGCTAATATTAATGTGACAGATACCATACTGTTATGTCCATGAGTAATAATCTTGGAATCTCTCACTTTCCTAAAGGATATGCATATTTTTAAATGCATGTTTTGCAAAAATGTTGCCTTATGGCAGTTTTCCATAAGCTATAATGTATCCCTTAGGATTTTCCATCAAACTAATAAAAGGATTAAACACCCTCACATGGCACAGGGTCAATAAATTGTAAAGCTAAGTGTGAGTCCAGATGTCCTCACTGAAGACTTGTCTTAATCATACTGCTTCAATGCCTGGAACGGAGTATTTTGTTATCCTGCTAATAGATATTTGTTCTACACCAACTGCTATTAAATCCCCCCATCTTTATTTTTAGGTTGCTTTCAAGATGTACTTGGGAATTACACCAAGTGTGACCTGTCACAATTCAAGCAGAAATGAATTTTCCCTGATTCTAGACAAGAATCCTTTGGCAGAGTTTGTGGAGGAGCTGCCGGCCGGGCGATCTTCTCTGTGCTACTGCAGCTTACTCTGTGGGGTTATCAGAGGTGCCCTGGAAATGGTAAGGGGAAAGAGAGAGAGAGAGAGAGAGAGAGAGAGAGAGAGAGAGAGAGAGAGAGAGAGAGAGAGAGAGAGAGAGAGAGAGAGAGAGAGAGAGAGAGAGAGAGAGAGAGAGAGAGAGAATGCATTTACTTCATTTTTCCACTTGTGTACTGATTTAAAAAATACCTCAAAATAACCAAGACACAGTTTCTAAGGATGAGAATTTTGGAGCATTTCAGCTGGGTAACTGGGGCTCAGAACCTTTCCCAGGTTAGCACACGTGGATTTGAGTTATTAGCCAGGGTTACAACCTCTGCAGTCCTGATTGAAGCTGGAGACCTCCTTCTAAGCTTGTGCAAGTAACCTCAAGCGCTTTCTTGGCCACTGGCTAAGAAGTTGTGTGGATTTTTTAGCTTTATAAACAACTTTGTAGGTCACAAACTCACCATTACAGCTTGGTAACACGTGTTGCCAACCCTGGTACAACAAGGGTGAGGACTAGGCATTTCAGGCCATTTTGGAGGTTGCCTTCCATACCTGAATTATTCATTGGTATAACAAATCCAAATGTTAATATCTGTTAAATCCCAGGCACTGATGATGTAAAGATGAGCAAGATGCAATCACTACCCTTAAAGATCTGATTCAAAGTCATATGTATAAAAAAGTGTGATAAATGTCCAGGAGAGGACCGGAGGCAGGAAAGACATCTGTTAATTTTTAGAAATGGAACTGGATTTTGAAAGACAAATGGTAGGTGAAAGGTTTGAGTTAAAGAACAGGAGGAAAATATTTTAGGTAGAAAAATCCAATTGTCCAAATGAGCAAGAAGAGTATTTCATTCCAAGAACCAATAACTGTAATTCATCTGGCACAACTGATCCAAAGAGAGAAAGAGGACTTGTTGGGAGAATGAGGTTTGCATCCTTCACAGAAATCAGATAAAAGAAGGAATTCAAGTCAGTGCTGGTGGCTCATACCTGTAATCCTAGCAACTCAGGAGGCTGAGATCTGAGGATCATTGTTCTAAAGTCAGTCCAGGCAGGAAAGTCCATGAGACTCTCATCTCCAATAAACCACGAGAAAACTGGAAGTAGTGCAGTGGTTCAAGCGGTAGAGCGCTTGTATTGAGCAGAAGAGCTCAGGAACAGCGCCCAGACCCTGAGTTCAAGCCCCATGACCTACAAAAAAAAGAATTCGGAGTTCTATACCTAAAGCATTAGAGTCAGTGCAGGTTTATCAACTTGAATTTTTTTTCTTTCCTCCTCTTTTTTATCCCAGTCCTGGGCTTGAACTCTGGGCCTGGGCACTGCCCCGAGCTCTTCAGCTCAAGGGGAACACTCTACCACTTGAGCCACAGTGCCACTTCTGGATTTTTCTACTTATGTGGTGCTGAGGAATTGAACCCAGGGCCTCATGCATGCAAGGCAAGCACTCTACCACTGAGCCACCTTCCCAGCCCTCAATTTGAAATTTTGAACTTTGTGTTCTAGAAATTTTATTCCACTGTCAACATACCAGACAATAGAAGAAGGTTCAGCTTCTCCCCTAGCCCTTTATCGAGAGGATCAATGCTGAAAAGCAGAGAAAGAAGGGCAGTTAGGAAGCCTATGATGCTAACCTCAAACAAAAGCCAAACTCCTTAGAGTGGTCATCACGATCAGTTTGAACAAGGCTTATGAAGGTAGACAGGTTGTGAGCTGACTGAAGGGACAAGGCTGAAAACAGGATTCAAGAATAACTTTTAGTCCATGGAACAGCCTGTAGGTAAGGTTGCTCTCTGACCAGGAGAGCAAAACCAGGAGTTCATTGGGAATTTGAAGAGGCAAGAGAAAAAAACTCATGTTTGAATCTGCTTTAGTTTGGGTGCCTACACACCACACACACACACACACACACACACACACACACACACACACACACACACACACACACACACACACACACACAGAAACAGAGACAGAGACAGAGACAGAGACAGAGACAGAGGGACTGAAGACATTCAGTGTCTGAAGCATACAAAGGGTTGTGTCTGAAGAATCATTGGAATCAGCCAACAATGAACAGTGAGAGGCTGTAGAGAGAGAAGAAAAGGGAACCTCACACAGAACCCAAAGTAACAGTGAACTAGGAGTAAGTTATAGAATACAAAGACTGCAAAGGATATCAAGAAAGAATAAATACATGTGGCTTAGTGGTAGAGTGCTTGCTTAGCATGCATGAAGCCCTGGGTTTGATTCCTTAGTACCACAGAAAAAGTAAACAGCAAAAGCACTTTGGCTAAAGAGGTAGAGTGCTAGCCTTCAGAAAAAGAAGCTCAAGAACAATGCCCAATGGGGGGGGGGAGGGGGGTATAATTGGGTGGGGGGAGGGGGGTAAAATTGGGTGGGGGGAGGGGGGAGGCGGGGAAGGGAAGTGAAGGGTAAACAAAGGAGGAGGCTGCAATGCTTGGTAAGAAATGTATGCATTATCCTGCCCATGTTATTGTAGCCCCCCTGTACAGTATGTTCTCAAATAAAATAAAATACAATTAAAAAAAAAAAAAAAAAGAACAATGCCCAAGCCCTGAATTCAAGGCCCAGGACTGGCAAAAAAAAAACAATCAAAAAAACAAACAAACAACCCCCCCCAAAAAAAATCAAGAGTAAATACAGGTGAAAATATATCAGGAAGAATACAGTATCTCAGGATAAACAAGATCAATATAGAGACAGTGAAACAAGACCTCAAAAATATTCACACACCTTACCAAAGGACATGGAAAACTTTGGTTAAGTTTTTATTGGGAAAGTAGAAAGAGAAGAAGACTGTCATAGTCTATTGAACTGCTATTGGAAGCTTTGGAAGAGGTAAGAGTCAACAAAGTCTCATTTGTCTCCCAGAACCTTTGCTGTTAAGAATGATGGGGCCAGCTAGTAACCAAAGTCTAGGCATATACTGACCTACTCACTAATGAACTGCATATGTAATTTTAAAATATTATTATCTTTAAGTAGTTGTACAAAGGAGCTGCCATTTAACAAAGCAGTTGTGAATACAATATATCTTGATCAGTGTCATCATAAATTCTAATTATTTATAATAATTGGGAAGGAGCAAGAGGTAGTTCAAAACCATAAAGCAACAGAAACAATAAATTATTCACAAAGCTCCTTCATAATTCTATTCCAGCACTTTTGTAGGATTGTCCATCTATATTAATATAGAGACATAGATGTTGATGTAGTTAGATATATAAAGACAGTAAAATGAAATTCACCAATCGCTGAAAGAGAGGGGGAAAATAAGGGTTTCAGAACAAAGTGGAGGGGGTAAAGTTGTTCTATGTATACTGTGTGTGTCTATGGTATTACTACAGTAAAACCTCCTCGTGCTCTTAATATGTACTAACTAAAAGAAAATTATAAAAAGAAAAGGCTGAGGATAAATTTGGATTTTGTGTTTCAAAGTGCCATCTACATCCTTCTATTTGGTAGTAAGTACCACAAAGGATGGTATTTGTACTCTGGTATTTGTACCATGTGCCAGATAATTTGGCACATGGAGATGGATTCAATAACTATTAATTACTTATTTGCTATACTCAGACATTTTTAAACTTGTGATTGTTTGTAATTGGTACTTCTGCTAATTTATGTTATTTATCCTAATGATCTTGAATGATTCTGAACTAATTCTATACGGAGGGTGGTTGAGTTTAATGAATACTGAAATGAGCCCTAAGAACTTCCTTCATTTGTCTAAAAAGTGGGAAGTACTTCCAAAAAGAAACGAGAGCCAGCTATCAAATATTCATGGCTGTAGTTTCGATCTTTAATTTTATATTTATAATTTATTTAGTTGATTTTTTTCAAAGCAACTAAAGCCATAAGTCATGGCTAGATGTTGCTAGAATAAGTTATTATATTATTTAGGGGATGACAGAAGGCTTTATTGTCAATCCATTTGGGAGGAAACTTTTAAGAATCCATTTATCCTTGGAAGTTCTACTGGACAAAGCACACTGGGTAAAGGCTATCTTTTCTGGAGATGGAGCCACAGTCCATCTCTATGCATGAGCAAAGCTCAGCATGGTGTACATGTCTGGAAATCCCAGCTCTGAAGTTGTCCTTCCCTTAGTAGAATGACATGACGGAGGTCATGTGCTGCCAGATCATTTCTGGGCAACACACAGTCATCTGTGGAGCACACTGGATTTGAGAGATGAAGAAATATTTAGAGATTTTTGAACATTGAATGAAACAGTCCTATTTCTGTTTTTCTTTCCTAGGTTAATTTGGCTGCTGATGTTACATTCTTGCAAGACAGACTAAAAGGCGACAGTGTGACGGAAATAGGAATAACATTCCTGAAAAAGCTAGATGAGAAGAAATATAGACGGAAAAAATGAAGACTAGTGTGCAAACGTTCCCCAGGGTGGCCAGCTAAGAGTGGATGCAAGCTAACCATGCACAGCCATGGGACTTTTGAATTGCTTCCTTAGCATGGGCTTTGTAATGCTTATAAATCAGGCAGAAATTAGAAATGCCCCCAGGCCTGCTTATAAATTACACCTTTTCAAACTTCATGTCCAGAGGATTTTATTTTATTTTATTTTTCCAGTCCTGGGGCTTGAACTCAGGGCTTGAACACTGTCCCTGAGCTTCTTTTGCTTTAGGCTAGCACTCTACCACTTGAGCTATAGTGCTACTTACTGGTTTTTCTATTTATGTGGTACTGAGGAATTGAGCCCAGGGCTTCATGCATGCTAAGCAAGCACGCTACCACTAAGCCACATTCCCAGCCCCATCGGATTTTATATATATAGGCAACTCTTATACAAGAGCAAGCATGACTTTCACATATTACACCATCCATCCTCAGAGAGTATATTCCATTTACTTACTGTAACTGAAGGGGGAAAAGAAAGAACTTCTTATATAAACAGTTTGTGTATAGGTGTCTAGTATTATCTGTTCACTGGAAAAATGTATTATATAATATAGCATAAAGCTTACCATATATTGGCAGCTTGTAGATACTGTAGATTGCATTCTCTGTAGAAATAGTTCTATTTGTGCCACTCTCATATGTTTGAGAAAGTACAGTTGTGAGTTTTCTCATATATTGCTTTGGCTTTTAGTCTCAGCCTCCAGAGGCTACTTTTGATTTGTGGTCACTAAGGAAAGCTATTGATGACTTGGATGCCAGTTCTTAAACATTTAAAAAATAATATTTTATTTCAATTTATTTAATTTTTAGACATCTACTCTTAACTAAAATTCCTTCCCTTCTTATGAAATATTGCTGAAGTAAATAATGGTCTTTGAGAACATTTTCTTACTCCAAAACTTAGTCACTTAGACTTCTAATGATCATTTTAATTCCATAAAAATTTTACAATGACTATTTTGTCAGTGACCCGAGCATATTTAAAATTCAAAAGTAACTGGATTAAAGAAACAATAATTGTCACCAGACCATCAGCACACAAGGGCGGCTGCCAGGATGTGCACAAAACTCAAATCACAAGTAAAAATTACAATCATTTTAATACTATAAGTTAATACTGATGGGGCTGAGATTATACTCAATGGTAGAGTGCTTGCCTAAGCATACACAACACCCTGTGTTCAATCCCCAGTGCTGAAAATGAAAACAAAAACAGAGATAAATGATGTGGCAGTTAGTGATAGATATTAATTAGGACTCAGGAGACAAAAGATCCAGTCTCAATTCTGTTTTAGTGGTATAGGCAACCTATCCAGCTGTATTTTCAAAGGCCACAGGGATAGGCAGAGAAGACCCTATAGGATCATGAGACTGCTTGCAACCTTGACAGAAGGAATTTCAGGCCTGTTGCGCAGTGATAAGTAGATTCTGGAAGATGATATCTGCTAGCAGAAAGAACTTGGTCAAAAACTGTAAACTGATGCTTTCAGAAGAATTATTGCCTACACAGCTTCTTTCTGTGATTTTTTCCCCCTCCTCCTACTCAGACACTTCTTTCTTCTTTATTGCACCTATCAATCAAGAATCCATTGAGATCCAGGCCTAAGGACGCCTCTCTTAATCCAGCATCCAGCTATCCCTCTTGAAAAGGTTCAATTCTGTGAAATATTCGCTTACCTATATAATCTCCTACTCCTTCTTCTCTGTTTTACCCACTCCTTTAAGGCAGCTTAATCTGGTAATGTCAGTGACACTGAGTATTGAACTTGGTGATGGCTTCAAGGTAAAATTGATTCTCCTTCCGTTGTTTTCCTTACCCCACATGGAAAGGAGTATCTTGGCACTGAATGTCTGCTTTGAAAGGTGCCCCACATACTAAAGTGTAAGGCTCATTGATAGTTAGTATATGTTCTACTTGGAAGATTATGAAAATCTAGAAAGTATCATTCACTAGAATTATGAGAGCCACATACATAGTTTCACATTTTAGCCATGTTTAATAGGTATAAAAGGTATAAAATGCATATCATCTTGATAATGCATTCCATTTTTACTAGTTATCCAAAATATTATTATTTCAACATTGGCATTTTACATTCTTTTTCATACTAACAATGAACATCAGTGTGTATTTTAGCACATCTCAATTTAATGGTAAATCTCCAAAGTTTAAAGTGAAAAACATGGTACCCCCAACAAATAAGTTTGATTAGTGTTAACAACTTTAGTTTTAAAATCTAAATTGACCAAAATTAAGCTGAATTAAAATTGTAGTCACACCAGTCATTTTTTTAGTGGTCAACAGCTATTACACAGCATCATTTTAGAATTTCCAGTCAAAGTCCCATTGAGACTCTTCCATTGATCTGGGAAACAAGTAGAAAGATACTATCAGAGAGCTATGAAATGCCCTCTCCACCAACTGAGTGGTGATGCAGAGAAACAGTAAACAGAGATGGCACTTCAATCTTGTACTCAAAACATGTTTTCATTGCATTTGTGCAAAGTTGGCTTTTCTGATCTAGGGCATAACTCAGAGCTGTGCTATACTTACACTTTGCAAAAGTACTCACTACCCAAAACTTTGATCAACACTGAGTTTTTTTTATTTGGCAAAACCAAGCAGGATAAAATGTTCAGGGGAGAGAGCTAAATAAGTGCTATTGAAATGACACCCCCAATTGCTGCCTAAGCTGTTGGCTGAGGAGGTCTGCTTTAGCTGCCTAATTCATTATGTACAGTTGCCAGGAATCAGAAATACTCCCTCAGCATTCTGTGGATTCATTACACAGAATATTGTCTTCTCAAACCTCTCAGTTTCATCCATTAGCAATTGGGAGCCTGGATCTCCTTACAACATCAAAATATACTTTTGTTTATAAGTAGAAAATTCCCTTTTCTCCAAGATTATGAAAACTGAAATAGAAACATGGGAAAAGAAATGCTTGAAGTGAGAGAACAGTAGGAGTTTGGTAACCAGAGGATAATTTAATAACGTCTGCTACTATTTTAACAAGGATTTGCTAACTGTTAATTAATTTGGTGAATGTTGAACATGTTATTTATTCACTGGCAAGTGGCTCTCCAGCTAGGATTGTAAATCCTGGGTGGTCGTGATATTCCATAGTTTCCCCCACTGGCTGTGGAAGTAAATTAATGTCTTTTCAATAAATTAATATCTTCTTGGTAAATTAGTATCTTCACAGTCCATGAGGAAGGTATCATCCAAACTCTGGATATTGGCTTTGTCTAAATTTAAGCTAAGTTCAAAGTTCACACTACTCAGATTTTAAGTGGATAGTAGCTGCTAAAAATGTATAAAGTTTTTCTAGAATTCCCAGTCCAAGAACTCCTGAGTCTCTTCCCACTAGACCTAACCTCCTCCTGTAGCAGCGGGCCAAATTTCAATTGCTTCACTTAGTTGCTTCCTTCTTAAAAGATCTATCCAGTTGCTGCGCTGCCTCACTCTGGATTTTTGCTAGGCTTTTCCAGTGGTTAACCAGAAGCATCTATGGCAAATCACCAGCAGCATGTACATGCGAGGAGCCAGATTGTAACCTGAGAAGACACAATTCTTATTCAAATCAGAAGTATTACCCTGCAGACAGAAACAAGGCATAGCTACAATGTTGATTAGCAAAGTTTTATTTTCCAGGTGTTTCACTAAGAGAGGAAGAGCTAAACAAGATCAAAAGTTGCAAAGAAGCTGTTTGCCAACGACTCACCTGTAATTCTAGCTATCAAGGGGGCTGAGGTATAGCCAGCTCTGGTAGAAAAACCTACAAGACTCTATCTACAAAATAGCCAGAAATGCTTGTCTAAAGGCATGTTTCAAACAGTAGAGCTCTGAGCAAGGAAGTTAAGTGATAATTAAGGTCTTGTGTTAAAAATCCCAGTATGGGTAAAAAAAAGTTGCAAAGACTTTACTAAAAGTTCTTAAGAAATATATATCTTCAGGTAGTTCCTGGTTATCACTTAATTCAGCTTCTATCTTTCTCGGATCTCTTTGTTTTTCTTTGCTTGTTTTGTTTCTTTCTATCAGTTCTTTTGCCACTGCATAATTTCACTTTTCTTCCAAGGAATCTTCTTAAAGCCATGTACTTTCTCCTTTATTCCCTATTCCATTTCCTTTCTTTCAGTTACATTTCCTGCAATGGACATTTTTTGGCTTGCTATGTCTTTCCCCCTCCGAATAAAATGACATTTTTCTGTTCAGGTGTTCTCTCCCACTTGACTAGACAACCCATCTACTTCAGAGTAAGTCAGCCTTATTAGCAGCTTTATCACTATCACTTAAGCACAGGTACATCCCAGTTTAAAGCCACCCCCTCTAACAGCCAGATCTAACAACCAGATCTCAGCCAATTCATACATATATTCCTAGACTACAAACTTCAATCGTGGGTATTGGTATGATCTCATTGCTACAATTTCTATTCTACAATTGGGAATCTCTGTCTCTGTCTCTGTCTCTGTCTCTCTGTCTCTCTGTCTCTCTGTCTTTCTCTTTTGCTCCTCACTTTCCTCTCTCCCTCTTCTGGTTGCTGATGACATGAGACAAAGATCATAAGGAGAAGTAGACTGAAGAAAGGACAAAAGCCTGGCTTTGCCTCTGGAATTTCAGTAAATCTGTTGTATTTTTATCAGAGCAGAAGTGGAATTCTGTTGCTTGCAATCAGCAGAATCCAAAATTAATAAAGCTTCCAAATCTTCCTTCTCTATTATTAGTAGTACAATAAAATGCATTATATAACAAATATGTGATCTACACAGCATATCGGAGAATTCCAAACAAATAAATGGTTACTATTCCATGTGTCATAGTGTTGAATACTTAGTGGATTTTTGGGTGGGAAAATTACTCAGTGGAATAAAACTCAGTGGGAAAAATATTCAATGGAATAAATCTTGGATCTGTGTAGCCCTTCTTCTCACAGATTATAAGAGGAGAATAACAGAAGCCCACATTATTATGCATCTACTCAGTACCACAAGCCCAGAAAAGCTCATTAGAAGATGGAAGAAATAGTTTTAAATCAGTGGTAGCCTTTGAAATGAAATACAAGATGAAAATATATAATTCTTGCTATAATTATTTCTCCTGGAGGTTTAAAATCACTGGAGGATTCCCAAGTCAGAACAATCATTTGACTTCAGGAGCTGCTTAATGGCATAAATCTTTCAGATCTACAGATGGTGTTTAGTAATGTACTATTTCAGTGGAGTGTGTGAATCACATAGACATTGATGACTCTGAAGAGGAAATTGATAATTCCTTGCAGTGAATATATAATGGAAGTACTTGAAAATGCTGGTTGACTGGAATTTGGATTTAACTAACATTTTTATCATGTGTTAGGTATATGGTATGTGGTTTAATTTTTACAATAGTCTATGTAGCATTGAATTTGTAATGGAGAAGAAAGTAGTTGGCTATGAAACTCCAAAGAAACAAAAACGTGCCAGTTTTTTAGTGCATGAAAACATGAGACTGGAGGATAAACATAGTTGCTGATAGTTCCCAACTGTTTAGCTTTAGTGAAACACAGGATCCTTGGAGGTGGATGTACCTTTGAGATCATCAAAGAATGTCTTTAGCTCAGAAGGACTGAATGGAAGATGAGCTTTGGAGCCATCAGTGTATGGATCATAGTAAGAGCAGTAGGTATGAGTGGCAGCACCTGGCATGAGAATGGACTTGAAGAAGTATAAAAGAAAAAAGATAAAATCTGGAATGAACACCATTCAAGAAACAACAAGGAGGGAATAGCTGAAGAAAGGCTAAGATTTGAGTCAGAACATAACAGGGAGAAACTGTGGCCTAAAGCCAAGTTCCCAAAAGAATCAAGTGATCAGAGGTGTTGAATACTACAGATAAGCCAAGAATATTAAGCAGAAAGTGCAAATTGGGCTTGGTAAGAGAAGGTCTTTGCCTCTGAGCAACCTTAGAGTAGAGGTGGAATCAGAATGCTCAGCATCGTGGATAAAAGAGTTGATGGGAGATGAGATGGCACAAAGACACTTCTTTTAAGCAACCTGACTATAAATGGAAGCAAATATTGGACACTCAGTGAAAGGTTGTGCTGTTTGCTCTCTTACTTTGTTCTTAAGGATGAATTTCATTTAAAAATATGAGGGCTAGAATATCTAATGAAGAGCAGAAAAAGGGAAGGATACAGATCTCAGGAGAAGGGTCTGACTTGGAACCTCAGTAAGGTTACACCTACCTGAGAAAGCCATCAGGAAGCTGTATGGCCACAGAAGGGATGGGATCAGAGGTTTTGGGGAAAAGCTTTGATCCATCTCATTGGCTACAAGTTTCTGGGAAACAAGTTTGAAGGTCATTGTGGAGATGCAAGTGGACAAGGGCTGGATGAGAATGCTTTATTGCTGTCCCTACTCTCAGCAATAACCTCTTCAAAGCAGCAAAATAATCAGCCTTCAGACTAAGTGATGGAACATATGCTGAAGGAGGAGCATGACCTTTACTTCTCTTGAGCTCTATGGGATGATTCTCCATGATGACACCAGCAACCAGAGGAATACATCCTGTTTAGGCACACTCACATGAGATTCCCAGTGAACTATGAGCACAAATTCTATCTGCCTCCAAAGGCCATAGGCCCATTAGTACTGTCTTAAGAAGCTCCTGCATCCTAAAATGCTTCTGCTAACACATAGTCAGGATCATTGAGAAATGCCGTGAAAAACAATAGACCTGTGACTGTCAAGACATAAATGGTTTCTGAGCCTTTGGTAAGTTGGTACATCAGGAAGGAAGGATATGATGGAAAAGCTGATTATCTCATGGCAGCCAGGAAGGAGAGAAAAAGGAAGGGAGGAGGCCAAGGGTGAGGTATATGCTTTAAAGGCATATTCTTAATGACCTACTTCCTCACAGTAGATCCCATCTCCCCCATTCAGCTGTAAACTTATCAACAGGTGAATCCACTGATGGAGGGAGTGCTTTCCCAATGCAATCACCTCTCAGTGGGGTCACCATTTAGGACCAGGACTTCAGCTCCTGAGCTATAATAATGATCATTGTACCAAAGATGTCAAGTTATGAGTAAAACTCATGTCAGCAAATGACATGTGGCAACCACCACTATTTGAAGAAAGACATAAAAAAAGAAAGGAAAGCCAAGTGCTGGTGGCTCACACCTGTAATCCTAGTTACTCAGGAGGCTGAGATCTGAGGATCACAGTTCAAAGCCAGCCCAGGCAGAAAAGTCCGTGAGACTCTTATCTCCAATTAACCACTAGAAAACCGGAAGTGGTTCTGTGGCTCAAGCGGTAGAGAGCTTGCCTTGAGCTGAAGAGCACAGGGATAGCACCTAAGCCTAGAGTTCAAGCCCCACCACTGACCAAAAAAAAAAAAAAAAAGAAAGAAAGAAAGAAAGGAAAAGTAAAAATTGCAAAGTTAGTGCCAATAAGTAAAATAGACCACAGATGATTTTTACCGCTGCAGGAATGCTTAAAAGAAACAAAAAGAAGAAAATCCCCATATAATCTCCATTCACAGAAAACCTCCAAAAATCTGTGACCTGTATCTGTCTTGTGGACACCTAAGACATTTCACATTTCCAGAGGAAATCTAAGTTAAAAAATGTACGTTTAACCCACTAAAATGTGAAAATTTGGCCTAGTTTCTCTGACCCCCTGCTGGATGGAGTCTCTCAGAAGGGTGTCAAGTCAAAACAAATGGGGTGGGGTGGGGGGTGGGATGTTCGAAAACTGGTTACTCAAGTTTAGACAGTTCAAGGGCAATTCTTTATCAAGGAAACAATTTCTCCAGACCCACTAGTTGATTAAGGCTGTACTTCTATTCATAGACTCAGCCAGTTTGTCTATTGGCTAATGTTTCCCCCTATAATATAAAATTAAACATAATTTCTTATAGTTGAAATAAATCTTGATGGGCTCTCTGGTAGCTACCTTTCAGAGAAAGAAACATTTTGACCTGGATACACAGAGGCAAATCAAATAATAACTTGGAATTTTCTTCCAAGTTCTAGGACAGTAAAGTTTAAGAAGAAAAAGCTATAAAGGTAAGGGTTTAAAATGAAAAATGGTCATGGAGATTATAATAAAGTATACTACCTTTTAGCTGATAAGGTTATTATAAGACCTGAGAGTTGTCATGAAGAAGATCTCAGGAAGGGAGAATTGAATTAATAATGGTTATTGCATGAACTGCTTTTCTTTAAAACCTTCCCTTGACATTTCCTCTTGTTGGCCACCAATGCCTCCACCCTGGCCCCACACAGACATCCTTCCTGATCCTCATTCCTCTACTAGACGAGGCCTTGAAACCCCTGTCACCACGATCCTTTCCCCCTCATTTGATGGCAATCTCTCTGTCTAGCACACACTCAGGGGAGAACATTAATCTCTTCTCTTGAAGGAAAGAATTTCAAGAAGTCTGGGAGCATGTTTTGAAACAACTACAGGCTATTTGAAAGAGGTCTCATTGGTTTTTCAGTTAAACAGTAGGGACTCATAATTTTCTTTTAGCATGTTAACTTTCTTCCTGTCTAACCCTTGATATCTTGGGCTAATCTTATGACAACGGCTGGTTTTGCCATTATTTTCATAGAGTCTTTTCCTTTCAGACATTATCTCTTGGATTCCTTTTTCTTTCATCTTGCATGAGATCACCTGTTTCCTTGATCTGCTTACCTCCTTTTCATGATGCACTCCTTTCTCTGGAAAGCTGGGTATTCTAGAGTCTTCTTGACAAAGAAGACATGATCAGTTAAGTCTGTGACAAGATGACTGTCCAGCTTCCAATTGACTTGCAGAGCTTCAGTGCTACTTGATTGTCTCTCCTTGCTCTGTTGTTTCTATTTGGTGAAATATAGGATGTCTCCCTTGACTCAGTGTTCTGAAATTGCATTATGGTTCATGTCCACTAATGAAACTCTGCAGTCTAGAATCCTTGCCTTTCCATTTTGGAGAAAACTTCAGTGTTTTCTTATCCTAGCCTCTATTTTTTCTGCTTTCTCTTACTAAGTAGTAGGACACAAAAACTCCTGGAAAGCTTTACTGTTCTTGATTTCCCATCTCTTTATCATAGTTTTTTTTTAACTTCTAAAGAAATGTCCCTCAGGTTTATCTTTCAGACCTTCCATTGCATTCTTAATTTCTGCTACCATCTGGTTAATTCTCAAGATTTCTTTTGTTCTCTAAACATATTTGTATTTCTTAATCTTTACAAAAAATGTTTCTTCTTCTATCTCTAATTCATCGTACATATTTTAAGGTTTTCTTAAAAGTGAATAGTTTTGTTCTCTACATGTAATTGTTTTGTGTTTGTTTTGGTGTCTGATTTTCATATTTTTCTCAAGTCCCTTGAGCTTCTTTGCTGACCATTTTTATTGGATCAAATATGAAATGTAGGTTATAGGCTCAAATATGAAATCTAGGTTATGAGCTTTTACTGGGTAATTTGAAGAATGTAAATGTGAATCTCAACATGTGTCTTTTTTTCACTGGGTACAGGTGAGGGTTAGTGAAGTTTTCCTTTAATGGTAGAAACTCTTCACTTAGGGTCCTTGATTTTGATTGCAGAATAATAATTTCTGGACAAGTCATGATGGTAAGAAAACTTGGCAGAGCTTTATTGAGTGAGTAAACAAGCAGACAAACTGAAAAAAAGCAAACAGACAAGCAGAAATGCAGGGGCTCTCTCTAGCAGTGTGGATGCTCTCACAGGGAGATAGATAGACAGACAGACAGACAGACAGACAGACAGATAGACAGACAGATAGACAGACAGAGCTCCTTGGATTGTTGGGGCATTTATGAGAGAGACAGACAGACAGAAAGACAGACAGACAGACAGACAGACAGAGAGACAGCTCCTTGTATTGTTGGGGGTATTTATAGGGTAAGGGCAAGTGGACCGGCTTCAAAGTTATGTAAAGATAGGTGTTTTGTCTTTTACTCCATCTAATCACACCTGGTGTTACTTTCTGAGTTTCAAGGTAAGAATGCATCCTGCCCTCAAACAGAACCTTATCCTTGAGATAAGGAGGTGTCCTGCTATCTGCATTTTTCTTAGGAGCAACTTTCTCAGGAAGACATACTTCCTGTCTGATAAGTGTTAGTTCTTGGGGTGAGGAATGCATCACTCACATAGGGATGTATCCTGTTGTCTATCTTTGAAGCAAATACAGTAATTCTATGTTTCTAAATACCATATTTCTGAGTTGTCTTTACCAGGACTGTTTCCTTAAGTTGTCCGGCTTCATTTCCCCTAAAATAACCTTGTTCCCTTAATCTTAAGGAAAGTATATGAAGGTCTATCTCCTGTATTTGCTGTAAGCTGACCCTAGTCTATTTTTCCCTTGTCTATCTGGCTCTACTTCCCCTAAAATGACTTTGTTCCTTTAATCTTAAGGAAAGTTGATAGACAAGCTTTAAGCTTGAGTTTTTAAATTCCAGGCCACCATTTACGATGCTGCATTTTCCCTAGGCTATCATGTCTCTGCTTCATTGAAATCTTTTCTTTAGGCAGTCGGTTTCGCTAGAAATGGCTCCACAGATGCACTCCTTGGAGACTGTAGGCCCAGTGCCTACAGGCCCATCGCCCTTGATGCCAAGTTGGGGATGCATGCGAGGGAAATAAAAATTCTGTATGTACATTTTAACTTGATTTGTGTAATTTAATGTACCTGTTTTCAACTGTGCCTTAGTGTCCTTCAGTTCAGAAATGTTTTCGAAAAATGTCTAGATAGTATGCAGAAGCGGTGACTCACTGAGTAGAATAGGGATAGAAGGCTGAGAGACAATTCATCTTAAACCAGCTCTCAGCCTATCTTTTTCTTTATGTGTATGCCAGTCCCAGGGCTTGAACTCGGGGCCTGGGTACTGTCCATGAGCTTTGCTCAAGGCTAGCTCTCTACCACTGAGCCATAGCTCCATTATAGCTTTTTGGTCATTAATTGGAGATAAGAGTCTCACAGACTTCTCTTTCCTGGCTGGTTTCCAAGGGTGATACCCAGATCTCCAGCCTCCTGAGTAGCTAGACTTAAAAACATGAGCCATTGGCTTATTAACTTCAGCTAGTCTATTTTGACTGTTTCTCCAGCTCTTTTTCCAGAGGTGACTGTTGGTGTTCATTACTCAGCGTTTTACAGACTTCATGGTCATTTTGCTTATGTTTTTCCATTTCTGGCTTGAGTTTCAAATTTTTTATGTCTTTAGTATCTACTCCCCTACTTTCTGATTTCCTAGTTTCATAAATTGTGCTGATCTGTCTCCCTTTTCATTCCTTCAGTTGTTGTATGCCACTAAAACCAAAATCCTTTCACTATCATTTTATTGAAGTGGAATGTGTATATTTAAACCAACACATTTAGCCAGAATACTTCCTTTGAGTATCTTTTATTGTCAATAATCTTGTTCAGCAAGCATTATTTTTAAAAACAATAATTTTTTTGTGTCAGTCCTGGAGCTTGAACTCAGAGCCTGGGAACTATCTGTGAACTAGGTTAGCACTCTACCGCTAGAACCACAGTACCACTTCTGACTTTTTAGTGATTAATTAATTAATAACTAATAAGAGTCTAAGGACTTTCCTTTTCAAGCTGGCTTTGAACTGTAATCCTCAGATCTCAGCCTCCTAAGTAGCTAGGATTATAAGCATGAGCCACCAGTACTTGGCTAAAAAGAAAAAAATATCTAATTGGAGTTATAATATTGAAGATATGGAATAAAGGTTTCAATTTTAAGAAAATAAACTGAGCTTTTTTAAGAGTAAACATCAGCATAAATCTGAAAGTGGAATTAGGCAGCTTCTAGATGGGATAAATATGCTTTTTTATGAGCTTGCAAAGGTTGTGAAATTCTGCTGGTATGAACAGTGGCAAAGCTGACTTAGAAACTTTTAAATGTGGCCTTGTTAAAGTTAGTCCTCTTAGATTTCATATGACTTGAATAAGAACAGTTGTCTCATCAACAAATCTTGAGCAGAGCTGGAAGCCTGAAAGGGGGTGAGGATTGTTTTGATTTTTTTTAAAGAGGAAAGCATCTGGTTTTGATTTTATGCTCTGCCCTCCTTATAAGTGCTTTTAAGTATCTTTAAAGATGCCTAGACACATGATGAGCTAGTCTCCATGAAATAAACTAGGGCTTAATGAATCCCCTATGTATTCATCAACCTGCTTTGCTTTTGGAATAGGTTGATCTACAACTTTAACGTGGCTCAGATTTGAATTCATTCCAATGACTATTTTTGGATTCAACTGTATGATTTAAGAATATTGTGAAATAAACCAAAGAGTTGGTGGCCATCTGCCTCTGATTATCTGTATAATATCTGATTTACACAGGGTTCCCAAACAGTGCTTTATGGTACACCAGGCATTCCAAAGTTGTTGGTAGGCACTTTATGAAGAAGAAAAACAATATTTATTGTGCTTTAAATTTTATTTCTTTACTATATGTAAGAAAGATACTAAATATATTTCAACCACATTTCTAAGTAAGTGAAAAGAAAAATTTACTGGCCTCCAAATTCAAGGAAGGAATTTAGGTCACAGAAAGGGCCATGCATATGAGCTTTAAATTAGAATCGTGTGACAACTGGCCAAGGACACTTGCTGAAGTGGCTGCAGCTTAGAGCTGCTCAGTCACTTAGGGGAGCTAGCCAATCCACAATAGCTTCATTCCACTTACTGCATTTCCACACTTAAAATTCTACCGACTCACAATTTTCACTTCAAGTTCACAAATTTCCCCAAAGCAACCACTTCCCGAAACTCTCTGGAAACTCAGCACATTCCTTTGTGTAAGAAAGCATAGCCCACAAGCCCAGCACTCTATTGCAAAATAAGCAATAACTTCAGCTCCTTGTTTCAGAAATTGAGTAGTAGTGGTCTTTTTCTTCAATATGTCAAACTTAGAGTGAAGATTTGTTGGAGTAAGCAAAGAATTTCTCAGCCCAGGTCCTAGAATTTGGTGTTTTTGAAAGACTGATATCCTGCATTTGAAGCAAGGAGAAATAAATGGAGAGAGAGAGAGAGAGAGAGAGAGAGAGAGAGAGAGAGAGAGAGAGAGAGAGAGAGAGAGAGAGAGAGAGAGAGAGAGAGAGAGAGAGAGAGAGAGAGGAGAGAGAGGGAGAGGGAGAGAGAGAGGGAGAGGGAGAGGGAGAGGGAGAGGGAGAGGGAGAGAGAGAGGGAGAGGGAGAGAAGAACTGCATTAGTTACAGCAGGGGGAAAGACTCTCATAACAATCCAGGACCCAAGGATATCCTTTCCCTTTTGTGGTGGTTGAAGAGATAGATGTTTGCTTTGCAATTCTACTTGATCTCTGGAACTTTCTAGTGTTCTGATTCTTGTGGCAAAGGGCCTTCATAGGTGGAATCTCTGCTTTGATCCCATTCTGTTTCCTTGGAGAAGGATATAATAGTATCAATTTATGGTCTTTACACTGCAAGAGCTATTTCATTAATAGGTAATAACTAGGAAGACATCAAATTAGATTGGCTTTCAGGGCAGGCCAGGGTTTGGCAGTAGGTATTCTGTGGGAATTTGTGGCTGAGAGGCAGCTGTAGCTGACTCAAACTGGGAGATGTCCTCTACCCTTTGTGTGACAGAGGATTAAATGTCACAGGCTACCTGGTAGGTAAGGTGCAGGATATTATGAAACTTGGGGCTTCCATATGTTTACTACCTAGGGATATTTGGGTAGATGGTTAGAATTCTATTTTAGAATGCTTCCCTTGGCATTGACGTCTTTCATCATTTTATAGAGCATTGATGTCTAGCTCTGCCTTTGGATGGCTAGGAGACCATGCTTAATCTAAATTGTATTATCCTGCCAGTACTCAGTCCATTCTAGAATCACCTCTTCTAACAGTATGTTTGTTTTTCAGCAAATATTAACAGCATAGACTGATGCCGAATGCCTCCTAAGATTAAGTTTTCGGGACAGTGGAAAGCTGGAGGTGATTATGAAGATTCATTTGGTAAGACAGAAAATAAGTACATGGTAAGGGTAGAAATACTTCTAGAGTCCACAGTGTGGCTTGTTTGAGGTCAGACCCAGAGGACTGGTGTGTCTCGCCAAGCAACAGTGACCACTTTCCCACCATGAAATAGCCCTGCTGTGTCTTGGTTTCACTATATTTGTTTAATATGGTCTTAGCTACCAGGAGTTGCCAACTTTCAGAATGAGATGGAAAATACTAACCCTTATTAAGAGCCTCTGTGTCTCATCTTTGCATAAAGGCACATGGCATCTGGTCCAGTCATGAAAGCAGCCAGGGAACCCCATTGAGTCACAGACTTAGAATCAACTTGTTAGCTTAGTTCAGCCTTTATCAGATTAATAACAACACATCCTGCAATTCCCTAGATGTGGGTGATTTGTTTCCTGGTTATCCCACAAGTCTATGAAAAAGTTAATAAATAAATAAAGTTAATAATACAAAGTTAATGATAAGGTTAATGATATAGATGCCTATACCATTGTAGGGCTCTTTTTAGTCTTTTTCTCATTACGCAGCAAATGTTTATTCTTTATAACTGGCAAATTCAAGGATAAAAGCACATGTGGGACTAGGAATGTGGCTTAGTGGTAGAGTGCTTGCTGAGCATGCACGAAGCCCTGGGTTTGATTCCTCAGTACCACATAAACAGGAAAAGCCAGAAGTGATGCTGTGGCTCAAGTGGTAGAGTGCTAGCCTTGAGCAAAAGAACCTCAAGGACCATGCTCAGGCCCTGAGTTCAAGCCCCAAGACTGGCAAAAAAAAGTACATGTGATTTAAAATATGCTCCCTGCACCAACTTAGGCTTTTGAAGTGACACATTTGACAATTTGGTACTTATGTACATGTGTTGACAAAAAATAATGTGTGGTATAGGGGGAGGGGGACCATATCTTACTAACCAGTAAAATATTATGCAGCAATTCTCAATGAGGTAAATTATGTTGACATGGAACAACTATGTGTCATATGGACACATATGAACAAAACTGGGTATGATAATATTTCTGTAGACAAGCATGAGGTTACTTCTAGGAAACATTACAACAGGTTAACTTAATCTTACTTTTTTATATCACACAGCTTTCTACCATGATAATTATTTATCTTGTGTACAAATTACTAAGGAAGCTGGGAATCAGTGGCTTCATGCCTGTCATCCTAGCTATTCTGGAGGCTGAGATTTTAGGATTAAGGCCAGTTTAGGCAGAAAAGTCCACCAGACTATTATCTTCAATTAAGCACTAAAACAGTTAAAAGTAGAGCTGTGGCTCAAGTGGTAGAACACTAGCCTTGAGCAAAAAGGCTCAAGGAGAGTAGTAAGTCCTGAGTTCAAGCTCTAGGAGCAGTGCGCACGTGCGCGCGCGCACACACACACACACACACACACACACACACACACACACACACACACACACACACACACACACACACACACACACACACACACACACACACACCCTAAATAAGTAAATAAATGATTAAAGACTGTTAGGAAAAACAACAAAAATGGAGATAACAGGACACTACTGAGAATGTAAACGTAGAAGTCAGTTCCCACAGAAATCCTGCAATGGAAGAACACCAAAAAAGAAACTGCGAAATGAAAACAAGGAAGCAAAAAGGAAAGCAGGGATGGTATGTTTTTCAAAACTGTTCTGTTAGGCAACAACAATGAAAATGATCATGTGGTTTCCACAGCCAACTTCATTAGCTCTGTCTCTCCACAAGAGGATAGTCAGCTCTGCTGGGTAGTTCCTTTCAAAGACCCTGTGCCACAAAAGGCAAACGGAAGCACCACAAAGTTCCTCCAAGAAAGGAAGAAGGCCTAGATATGATTAATGTACAATTGTTTCACAGTTTTATGTTCATGCCTCACTTTTTAAAACACAGAAAGCAGTCATAAACTTGGAAGATGGGCAGGAAAACAACAAACTAGAAGAAGGTAGTGTCACTGAAAAGCCCCACAGGACCAAGTCACAGAATTTTGTGTGTCGATACCATTGTTTTCACGAACTGCTTCCAGCCCCGCTGTCAATGATTTCTGTTATGTCTTGCACAAATCTACCTTCCTCATTTTGACCCCCATCAACCTGGATCATGCTCACTCCTGCCTATTTCCACAGCAGTAGCTGCAAGATTAATCCCTCCACCCTCACCCTGCCTGTCCCTTTCCGCCCCCTCCCCCCAGAGTGGATCAATCTCCTTAAAATCTCCTTTAAAAAGAAGTGGATCTATGCTGATAGGACATCCCCCCAAATCTTAGCTTGGTTCCAAGGCACTGTGTGATATGACCCTTCTTTACTTTTCCAGTTGCCTCAATACCTGTCACTATGTTAAGTTAAAGATCTCTTTGACATCTTTGCATATGATGTTCCTTTGGACTGAAACTCTGTTCCCTACTACATAGATCTTAGTTTCTTACCGGTTTTCCAATGTCTTCCTTCCTTAATCTAAACCAGAGCACAAGTTTTATTTTAACATTTATCTATATGGCAACTTTTAAAGGTGATTGTAAAGATCTTCCTTGCGGAAGCTGTGTGTAATGTCTTGAAGGAGGGTTCATAATAGGATGTTCTTTACGTTTGTGATATTTTAAATTTACCATTGCTAACAGCTTTGAAATATTTCCTCTTACAACTAAAAATGAGCTATTGCCTAAACTTCAAGATTTATATTTTTATTTTTCTTTCACAATTGATTTTTTTGTATAGCATCCATATAGCATCTCTTGTGGCACAGAGCAGGCCAAAATACCTTAACTTTTTTGGTTCCTAACCAGGTGCTGTTGGCAAGAAAATGAACTTCACATTAGTATCAGTTAATTTTACAGAAATGGCAAAAGTTCAGTTGCTCTTTCACTTCTTACTACTGAACTAGGCTTTGAAGGCATTGTGTGTGTGTGTGTGTGTGTGTGTGTGTGTGTAGTACTAAACTAAAGTTCTTGCACTCTTGCCTGGTCTTTTTTTACTCAAGGCTGGTGCTCTACCACTTGAACCATAGCTCCACTTTCACAAAGAAGTATTCTAAAAGCCTAACGTTTATTATTTGAGAAAAGATCCTAGAATCAAAAGAACCCTAAGAAATAAAGCATCTACACAAGTTTGCTACTTTGGGTGAGTTATTTTCCCTTCGTTTTATGTTATAATAATTAGTCTAATAAACTACCTTTACATTTCAACTTTTAACCTAAAAAATCCCAAAACCCAGATGAAAAAAACACAGTTATAAACAACATATTTTTAATGAAGCAATAACTCAAAATGCGTTTTCTATTCATTGCTAAGTTCATAAAACAAAACTGTTTATAACAGAGGAATCTACAAAGTTAAGTACAGCAATCACTGTGTCTCCATCACTGGATTTGATATTATCCTCTTGTCTGTTCACGTATTTGTGCAACATGCTATAGTACTGGTACTTGGGATTGAAAGTATACGGTAATGAAATCTGCTGCCAATCTTTTGTGCTTGGGGTATTGTATTTCTTTGGGTGGGAACACTCAAAGAAACATCTAGTGTTTTCTTTTGCCAGTTCAGTTGCATGCTCCATCGCTTGACTTTTCAAGAACTGCTGTTCCTTTTCCAAATAGATTTTCCAGAATTTCAGCTGTAGAAAACTAACCGGTGACAGGCATCGGGAGATAGATAGAAAAATCAGAAGGAAGATAATAACAGCTGCTATCAGGACCCAGCCAAGCACCTTAAGAAAACACAAAATAGTAATTGAGACTTTTTTTGGTCAGAAACTTACAGATCTGACCCCCTTAGAGCAAGAACTTCCTCTACTCACTGTAAGAAGGCACAGTTTCTCTACCCCAGGTTAAAACTGCTATTTTGCCAAGTCAGTCCTGGTCCAAGTGGTGCCAGGGCCACAGGGAGGAGACTGCATGTCACTCCCTGGAGACTCAAAACCTGGAATCTCTATAAATCTAGTGAAAGGATCATTCCTAAACCTGGAAGCAGTGTGGGTGTGGCCTCAGGGCAGGCCTCTTCACCTAGCTCTATTGCTTTCACGTGGCTTCCACCTCTCCTGAGAATTTGAGGTACAGTGACGCTAAGTAACACCTGGGCTGCAGGAGACTCGTGTGGGAAGGCCCCAGGCCACACTGGCGCGGTTGAGACCCACGCTCTCACGCTCCGGTCTTTGTGCACAGTGCGCCAGCCACACAGGGAGCCTCTTCTCCTTTTCATTTACTATTTATTTACTTATGTATTTAGTCTGTCATGGGGCTTGAACTCAGGGCCTGAGTGCTTTTTTTCTCCCTGAGCTCCTGCTCAAGGCTACCGCTCTACCATTTGAGCCACAGCTCCACTTCTGGTTTTCTGGTGGTTAGCTGGAGATAAGAGTCTCACAGGCTTTCCTGCCTGGGCTGTCTTTGACCCTTGATCCTCAGATTTCAGCCTCCTGAGTAGCTGGGGTTACAGGCGTGAGCCCCTGCTCCGGGCTCCAATTTCTCCAGTGTGGAGAGAAGCCATACATTTCTCCCCGAAGGCACTTCAGTCCGACAGAAGCGCCCCCACCCCCGCCCCGCACCTGCTCCTCCCCTCCGCGCAGCCTGCGCCGGGCCTGAGATTGCGCCTTGAGCTGTCTCAGGAGGCTCAGCTTCCCAGCGTCGTCCTGGCTGCAGGGTACCAGCGGCAGCTGCTCGGCGCAGGTGGAGCTGAGGTTCGCGCACAGGCGCTGCGCGATCCAGGCGCTGCCGCTGGCGGCGCACTGGTAGAAGGAGCCGCCCAGCAGCGCCACGGCGATCCAGGTGAGCGGCGCGAGCGCAGCGGCCGCGCTGAGCTACGTGCACACCCGCGCGCGGCCCCGCGGCGCACGCAGCAGCCGGTCAGCAGGCGCAAGGAGCGCGCGCTCAGCATGTAGCCCGCGCAGGCACCAGCAGGAACACCAGGCCGTAGGGAAGGTTCCACGTGGCGTTGCACGGGCACTGGAACACCACCGCCCAGAAGATTTTCTCCCCGCCCGCCGTGAGCAGGGTCACCAGGCCATAGGTCAGTGTGCTGTGGTGCTTCAGGTACAGGTCCAGCACTGCCTTCAACTTCTCCATGGGGTAGATTACCTGGAAAAGGCCCCCAAGTTCTTGCCTCTTCGCTGCCCTCCTTGTCAGAGGGCTGGGGGCGGGGGGCCTCTGGGTTTGGGACTCTCCAGTTTGCTCTCAAGTAGCTTTTGAAAAGGGAAGAGGAGGCCTTCTGGGGGCCCTCAGAGCTTTCGATTTCCCATTTTTAACTAAATCAGCAGACACCCCCAGCACCCACCCATTTCCAAAGGCCAAGGCCCTGAAGACCTCTCTCCCCCCACTTAAGCAAGGAACTCTGCCAAAAAAACAACCAACCCACCAACCACCATCACCATCACCACAAAACCCCACTTATTTTGTTGTCACTTCCTCTTTCTCCAATTTGACAGCACGGCTACTCTTCCTGCCCTTCCTCCCCCAAACTCAATTGCCACTTGAGCAAACTGGGAAAAGTACACATTGCGGCCAACCCTAATTAATGGGCCAACCTCCATTTACAAAAACGCTGGTCATTTACAGGAAACAGTGGAAGACACAATTTAGTTTTTCTTTTACAAAGCTAAACCACAACCTAGCCAAGAAGAGAGTCAGGTTCTGCTACTGGGTCTTTCCTGGACAGCTCAGTTCATTGGTCTTTCTTCGGCTTGATAGCCACAAGCCATTCGACTGAGTAGCATATTGTACTCATCGACTCATCAATTCAACACTTTTTATTGTTTTGAACAGGTATGTTCCAATACTCCCAGGATCTATAACAGTGTCAGATTATTACTCTGTGACCACCAAGTTGATCAAAAAATGTTCGAGAGTGGTTCACACCTGCAATCTTTTAAAAATATAATGTTTTGTTTTTTATGATTTATCACATGCTGACATATCAGTAATCTTAGGTGAGGCTGAGCACCCAAGAATTGTGGTTCAAAGCCAACTTTGGCGGAAGAGTACGTGACACTCCATCTCCAAAGGATGGCCAACAAAAAATGGGGGTAGAGGTATGGCTCAAGTGGACCAATTCCTTTTGAGCTTATGAAGCCTTGTCAAGCTGGGTACCCTTGGTTCCCATCTGTAATCCTAGCTACTCAGGAGGCTGAAATATGAGGGTCACGGTTGGAAGCCACCTGGGGCAGGAAAGCCATGAGACTCTTATCTCCAATGAACCACCACAAAACTGAAAGTGGTGCTGTGGGCTTAAGTGGTGGAGTGCTTGGCTTGCACCAAAAAAAAAAAAAAAAAAAAAGCTCAAGGACACTTCCCAGGCTCTGAGTTCAAGTCCCATGAGGGGCCAAAGTGGGGTTCGAGGGGGGGAGCCCTGCCAAAACATTGCAGTAGTTGCGAACAAATCCTAGGAGCCTCATTTTCTCCCCAGAATCACATTTTCCTTAATTCCCTAAATTTGATGCAGAAGTTGCTCTGAGCAAACATCACATATGGCTATCCCTCCATGGCCAGTTTCTATACCGTCTATCACTGGTTGCCAAATTTATATCACCTATGTTAGGGATTTTATGATGGAAGGATCCTGCTTGAAATACCAATATCTAGACAGAAGTAGCCACAAAGTTCCAGCTAACTACAAGGAAAAAGCAAGGGACGCCCGACCCTCTTTTGTGCCTAGATGGCGAAGAAAACTGGACATGGCTAAGCAGGAGTCTCAGCCACATCTCCATGACCAGCCTCTCTTGACAGTACCTCACCACTTCCCCTCACCTATGTGGTTTTTTAACTTCTGTTACAGGTGGCAGGTTCATAATTTCACATTTGCTGTTTATCGCTTCAAGTAGATTATAAATTCTTGAAATCAAAGATCAGTACTGATCCCTTTCTGGTCCCACAGGTAACCAAATCGTAGTGCCTAGAATAGTATGGATGTTCAACAAATATTTGTGGTAATAGTAAGTGAGCCACTGAATGAATGAAAAGCAGACTTGGGTTTTTCTCTTTTCCCACTGTAGTCAGAATTATGCCTGTTTTATTCAGCTCTGGCCATATGTTTTTCTGAACACAGGCCTGTCTGAGCAGGCCACATAGCTCAGACAGAAGGCATCTGAGTTGTCAGCCTCGTGACAAACAGTTTATTCAGAGGGACAGGACAACACCTGGGAGAGCTCAGAGCCCTGGGGAAGCTTCCAGGTACAGCTGAAGAGCCACCTGGACACCTGCTCACACCCACCTTCAGCAAAGGTACCTACCAAGCCACTATGGGGGATGGTAGAGCTTCAGGCATGGGTAGATCAGGAAACCTCTTGCTCTTTGGCTCAGCTCAGCTGTGTCTCTCCATTGAAGAACTGCTAGGAATTAGTCTTTAAAAAAGCATAGATGATTGTCCTCTAGGGATGTATATGTATAGATATGTATACATATGTGCTATGTATACATAGCACTCAGAATATGAAGACTCATAACTGTATTTTTCAAAAACAGCTGGTTTAAAAACTACTAAAAATCAATTTGATAGTCAACATAAGGTCTTGTAAAGAAATCAAAGAACAGGGCTGGGGACCAGTGGCTCATCCTAGCAATTTAGGAGGCTGAGATCTGGGGATTGCAGTCTGAGGTCGGCTCAGGCAGGAAAGTCCATGAGACGCTATCTCCAACTAACTACCCTAAAAATGCCATTAGTGGATCTGTGGCTTGAGTGGTAGAGTGCTAGCCTTGAGCAAAATAACTCAGGGACAGCATCCAGGTCCCAAGTTCAAGCCCCAGAACTGACACCAAAAAATAAAAAGCAAGGATTAATATTTAAGTGCAATATTAAATAGTGAAAGCAAACACAAGATATAGCACAAGTTCATTTATAAAGAGTTCAGAAGTAGTCCAAACTGAATTCTGTTTTTTGCAGGGGTATATATAAGTAGAAAAACACAGGTATTGATTAAGAATCAAGAGAGTGGTTATCATGTTTGGGCCTCAGGGGAGAGTGTGCTTGGGGCTGGGGGCAAGGCAGGGCATTGGAGGTGTATATTGCTATACATGTTCCGTAATTACAGAAATGTCTGTATTTCTATACATGCTCCAGAAAAACAGAGGTGTCTGCATATAATTGTATACACATTTCAGAATTACAGAAATGTCTGTATACATTTCTTCTTTTTTCTTTTTTTGTCAGTTGTGGGGTTTGAACTCTGGGCCTGGGCACTGTCCCTCAGCTCTTCAGCTCAAGGCGAGCATCTAGCACTTAAGCCACTTCCAGTGGCTTCCAGTATTCTGGTGGTTTATTGGAGATGAGAGTCTCACAGACTTTCCTTCCCAGGCTGGCTTTGAACTGTGATCCTCAGATCTCAGCCTCCTGGGTAGCTAGGATTACAGGCATGAGCTATGGAACCCAGCTGTATATATTTTAATACATGTTCCAGAATTACAGAGGTGTCTACGTGTATTTTTATACGTGTTCCAGAATTACAGAGGTGTCTGCTTTACAATATTTTACACACCGTATTTGAGTATTTTTTCCTGACTGTGGTTCATATTTCTCAGTTAAAACAGTAAGGAAAAAAGTAAATAATCCACTACAATATTTTCCAGTTGAAACTCTTGTATTCTCTGTGGTTAAGGCGACAAGCCATGAGCCTCCATTGGCATGAAAACTTTCCCTAGACTTTCTCCAAACATCTGTGTCCTATTTCAGCCCATGCACCCCACTTTTCTGCACCAGTGACCCCTCACTCTTACATTTTTCAACACCATACCCTCTTGCTTGCCTTTCTTGTTGCTTGAGCAACATTCTCTTCATGTAGCAAACTACTCTGCTTTTTTTTTTTGCTAGTCCTGGTGCTTGAAGTCAGGGCCTGGGTGCTGTCCCTGAGCCTCTTTGTTTCAAGGCTGGTTTTCTGGAGGTTACTTGGAGATTAGAGTCTCACAAACTTTCCTGCCTGGGCTGGCTTTGAACCACAATCCTCAGATCTCAGCCTCCTGAATAGCTAGGATTCCAGGTGTGAGCCCTAGGCATCTGGCCTCTGCTTTTAGTTCTCAGTCCCATGTCATCTCTTTATTGACGTCATCTTTCACATTCTCAGTCAGAGAGAGCATTGTTTCCTTGCTCTCTCACTATTTAGAAACAGTTCTTCGTGGACTTCTTGCAATCTTTCTGCCCAGAGCTCTGCCTCTGTTACTTCCCTAGAGCTCCAGGGACCCAGGAGCTCTTCCCACTCATCATGGAATCCCTCAGCAGTTGGTCGGCTGTCCACAGCGTTCCTCTACACCTGAAGTAGCCCTCACCACATTGTGTTATTTCCTTTGCCTACTGACAGCAGCGTCTCAATGTGCCATACAATCTTGATGAGAAATGAAAGATCATATAAAGAGTCCAGAACAGTATTAAGAACATTTTAGTTGCACAGATAAATTTTATAAAGCAGCCAGGCGCTGATGGCCTACACCTGTAATCCTAGCTACTGAGGAAGCTGAGATCTGAAGAGGGTAGTTCAAAGCCATCCCATCATCAATTAACCTCCAGAAAACCAGAAGTGGCACTGTGGCTCAAAGTGGTAGAGCACTAGCCTTGAGCAAAAGAACTCAGAGACAGTGCCCAGGTCTTGAGTTCAAGTTCCATGACTGAGAAAAAAATAAATAAAAATTTAAAAGTTTTTTTTTCTTCTTTAATTGGTGTCTTAAACATGTGCTAAAAGGAGCCGAAAAAACTTGATTTTGAGACTTTGCTTCTTTGGAGTTGGAGAGCCCTGGCCACTCCATCTGGCTGTGAGAGTTCTTACAGTCTGTGGGCTGGTAATGTACCGATCTTTCCAAGTTTTTTTTTTCCTACCCAATCCTCACTTTAGGTGCTGGCAGGTCTCTTAGGTTACCTTCTGCTGCGGCTCATTGGATTAAAATGTGCTCACCTCTGGGGTAATCTCTTGGAGCCTGTGAAGAAAAAGAGAAAGCAATGGTGTAACTGTTCTGATATGGAATATCAGCAATCTCTTTTGGAAATAAGGATCTAGTTTCTGAAAGACAGTGTGGGAGAGGAGAGAGAGAGGAGAGAAAGAAGAGGAGAAAGAGAGAAGGCAAAGAAAAAGAACCAGGCACAACATTGGAAAAAATTTTAATGGATTGTGGCTGAGGTACTAGAGTGTCTGTTTATCAAGTGCCAGGCCCTGAGTTAAAACCCATCCAGGTATGAAAAACAAAAACAAACATCAAACAAGACAAAACAAAAACACTTGATAAAGAAGTAGAAAAAACTCAATCAAAAGTCAAAGAAGGTAGAATATTTTGGGAGGAAGAGGAGGGATACAGCTCTTTATTTTCATATGAATGTCCAAAACTATGTTGAGGGCAATCATCTATTAGACTTCTCACAATTAACTTGTCCACAGAAAAATGATATTTTTTTTACCTAGTCCCAAAACTGGTGAGGAAAATTAAGTCACATATTCACAAGTGGCAACTTCAAAACAAGTTTTCCATGGTCACCGTAATGAGGTAGAATTTGTCAAATCTGACGAGACAGAAACTTAGCTGTTTCATCTTTCTCTCCCATATAAATGTAGTTTAAAGCAGCCATGTGAATGAGAAATGATTAGTTCTCTGAACAATGTATTATGAGATCGTTTTTTAGCATCTTTTATGTCTCCAGATACCGTTTGTTGATAATCCAGTCAAATCCCGTCTCCTTAAAGGAGAGGGTGTTAGAGTAGGTTTATTTCATATAAAGTAGTATTAGCCAATTAAAAACACTGCAGTTCAACATTTTTTTCACTCATTTCAATCCCTTGAAAATGCACAAACATTTATGACTTACAGACAGGCGAAGTTGGGAGAATAAAAGCAAACACTACTAAGCAATGAAGACAAAGAGATTAGGAGATCATTCGTCTTTGTGTTTATGAAGGTCAGTGTGCCTCTGAGTTTGAGTGCAAGATAGGATTAGAAACAAGGAACAGAAAAAAAAAAAGAAACAAGGAGCAGAAGTCTGCTTTCTTAAGACACTTTTCACTTTATACCCTCTGTAGGTTGGGCTGCCCAGTTAACACCAAATAGTGTGGTGACTCCATTTGTGGGGAGAGGGTTGAGTATACTTCAGTACTGGGATTTGAACTCACTACTAAAACATTTACTCTACCATTTGAGCCATGACTCACTCCAGTACCTTTTGTTTTATTCTCCAGATAGAATATTCATTTTTTTTTTTAATGCTGGGGCTGGCCTTGGACCATGATCTTTCTACCTTTACCACCTAACTAACTGGCATTACAAGCATGCACCACCACACCTGGCCAAGTTTCAGTAATTTATGTGAGATTTCCTTTAGTGTACCTTTAGTAAAGATATTGCACCTTGACAAAAAAATTCTTTTTAAGGTTTACAAGATTAAAAAAAACATAGTAGAAATTTAATAGTTAATGTTGATGACTCAATATTTTAAACAACCAAAATTTGGCATTAGGAAACTCCAGATAATGAAAATTTGAGTATTAGGGCTGGGAAGGTGGCTCAGTGGTAGAGCGCTTGCCTTGCATGCATGAGGGCCTGGGTTCGATTCCTCAGCACCACATAAGCAGAAAAAATAAAGCCGGAAGTGGCATTGTGGCTCAAATGGTAGAGTGCTAACCTTGAGCTGAAGAGCTGAGGGATAGCACCCAGGCCCAGAGTTCAGGCCCCACAACCGGACCCAAATAAATAAATAAATAAATAAAATTTGAGTATTGGAAAAGTATTCTATCTTGAACTTTATAATACAACCCATAATAATTTCTAGATGAATGTCTCTAGTGATATTTCTTAGCCCTCTCTGTTACCAGCTTCCTATTGGAAGACAAGGAATTGGCCTGCAATCCTAGCTACTCAGGAGACTGAGATCTGAGGATCACGGTTTGAGGCCAGCCCGGGCAAAAAAAGTCTTTGAGACTCTTATCTACAATAATCTATCAAAAACAGCTATAAGTGATGCTGTGGCTCAGTTGGTAGAGTGCTAGCCTTGAGCACAAAGAGGCTTGGGGACAGCACCCGCATATACCCTGAGTTCAAGCCCCAGGACCTGCAAAAAAGAAAAAGATATAAAATATCTTCCTTAGGGTGTGCTGATCTGTATCATGTTCTTTGAACTCAGCTCTGCTTTAGAAAGGCTACTATTATCTTTGTAGTCCAATATGGAATTTTTTTTGTATGTGTGTGTACCAGTACTGGGACTCCACCTCAGGCCCTGGACACTGTCCTTGAACTTTTTTACATAAGGATAACTCTCTACCACTTGAACCACAGCTCTACTTCTGGCATCATTTTTTCTGTTTTTTGGGGGGGAGGGCATAGGGTAGAGTAGTTAATTGGAGATAAGAGTCTCTGGCTGACTTTAAGTCATGATCCTCAGATCTCAGTTTCCTGAGAGTATTACAGGGGTGCACCATTGGTGCCTTGTTCTAGTATGTGTTAATAGAATAATAGAACTATTGTATTAAACCAGGCAAGACTTTTTTTCTTTTTTTAATCACATCAGTCTATTAAAAATATGCTTAGCAGTCAGGCGCTGGTGGCTCATGCCTGTAATCCTAGCTACTTAGGAGGCTGAGATCTGAGGATCAGGGTTCAAAGCCAGCCCAGACAGGAAAGTCTGAGAGACTCTTAGCTCCAATTAACCACCAGAAAACCGGAAGTGGTGTAGTGATTCAAGTGGTAGAGTGCTTGCCTTAAGCTGAAGAGCTGGGGGACAGTGCCCAGGCCCAGAGTTCAAGCTTCATAATCGACAAAAAAAAGGAAAAAATATGCTTAGCACATATACTCTTTATATACAATTTAAAAGGCAATATTTACTTTACAGGATTATCAAGTATGCCTTCATTCCCTACTTCTGGGATCCATTTAAAAAAATGACTTCTCAGTAATGAGTTCAGAGATCTCTTCATCATCTATAAGTCTCCCCATTGGATGACACACAAACTCTTATCAGTAGGGAAAACAGGCATATTTATGTGATGTGCTCTGTTTGCCAATCTTTTGCAAGAAGTGCTCCAAGGTACCATGGCGTGATGCTCCATGTACAGGTGTGGCCGAGCTACCAGCTGAATAACCAATGCTCCTACTACACTGCCCGCCCATGGCCCCCACACCCACACTGTATTGTACTGTGTTCTCTAGGAAGTCAGGTGAGTTGACGTGGCTGGGCTATTGCACAATGTGTAAACTCTCCCAGGCAGTTGCTAATGCTTAACAATGGCCCCTGGCTTACTGGAGGTTTACAACATCCCATAGAGATGGGAGGCTATTTTAAGTTGTGCTTTGGCATCTGGGCTCTCTCGGTCCTATGCAGGACTACCCCAAGTAGAACAGCCTCCTAGCAGCTGCTTCTGAACCTGGTTAGGGTGTCTTCCAAGTGTGCACTCTTTCAGAGATAGAATTTTAGAGTTTCTACTAATGAGAATGTTGAAAAGATGCCAGGATCTATTTGAAGCATTTCCCATGGCCAAGATTCCCTGCTACATGAGCAGTTAATGAACTTAGTTCATGATAGAAGCTAGACTTCTTCCTCCATTGAGGAATACTCTGAGACTGTCTTACAAACATAGAAATTTACTTCTTACAGTTCTGTAAGAAAGTTATTTCTTACATTTCTTACAGGTCTTACAGTCTTCTTTCAGCTCTAGGAAGATAGAGATCAAGAATCTATAAACAACTGGGGGGGAGGGGGAAGCCGGCATATTACACCAGTGGCCTGATTCACAGGTGGCTGTCCTTGCATGGTGACCTCATATGATAGATGAGACAAGGGACTTCTGTAGGGGGGGAGTTCATATAATATGATGGTGGCCCCACTCATCCTATTGTCACAAGTTCCTGTCCCTGACACCATTTCACTGAGGATTAGGTTTCATCATATGGATTGGGAAAATAGAGACACAAACATTCTGTCTATGCAAGCTCACTGTTACTCTTCTAGGTCCTGTCTTTCAAGATAATTTGTAGTTCCCTTTTCTATGTTTTTGTATTAAAAACAGCTTTTAAGTAGATACAGTGGTCTAAAAAGTCTTAATACTTACAATTGACATGGGAACCCTTACAAATGTCATGGACTCCTTCTTAGACAATGGCATGAAGGAGTTAAGAAGTCAAGATTATCTGCACAGGAACTTGAAGGGCCTCCGAAAGTTTGAGTCCTCTGGTTTTGGACCAAAATAAAAATGTATAAACAACAAAAACCAAAGGTAGAAAGTGTGAACAACTCACAATGTTCCCTTCACACACTCACAACATGCCCCAAACCATTACAGCTTTTCTTGTTGTACAGAAAATAATTCCCAAGTATGTATTAAAATCAGTTCTCATGGTTGAATTTGGAATATGCTGGGCTAACAGGAATGTTTTTAGAAGCTCTTGTCTAAAGAAATTCTACCTTAAACCTAAGCCTCAGGAGCCCATTCCAAATGACTACTGTTTCCATGGGGACTCTGCACTGACACCACAAGTGTCCCATAACAAAAGTCCTTAGTAACTAGTTCCTCCAGACACATAAAAGGGAAAGCATCTTTACTTTTCTGGTCTAGAAGATAGTCCATCTGACTGCATTAATCAAAATGCTTATAGACTTAAAATTAAATGAAGGCAGGGGGAAAAACTACTCCCCTACCACACAAACCTACTCTATCACCCACCACTACACTCCAGTCAAACCAGACTCAATTTTCTGGAATCATGCAATCTAGAAGTAAAAGTGACTAGATTTGGATATTTGCCAGGGTTTAGTAATGGATAGCTGAGGTGACTGGGCCAGAGCTGTGGCTCTGAGCACTCAGAGACATGCACACAGTTAGCAATCCTTGATTTATCCTGTCTGGTCAACACTTCCACAAAATATACATTGCTTGGCCTGTGACTTGTGCTTGAAGTAATCCCTCTCCATACTTCACTCCATTGCAGGCCCCTTGGACCAACAGTGCCAATCGGAATGAATTCCTGATTGGAAACTTGCATTTTCCTACTTCTATTTCTTTATGATGCCTCATCCATCATTATAGCTGATTATATGCTCACCAGTTACCAAGAGGGGAATACACAATTTCTACTTCATAAACAAGCTCTCTCTGTTAGTAATGCTCATTTTTTCTTTAAGGCTAGGACCCAAAGTCTTGTTGATCCCTTATACAAAAGGCTATATATTAGCCAAAGGACTGCAACACTTCAAGTGAGCAACATTGAAATAGATCCCATAACCTATCAGTTTCAAGGAAGATTTAAGATTGCTTGCCTGCCTGCCTAACTTCCTTTTTTTTGCCGATCTTGGGGCTTGAACCCGAGGCCTGGATGCTGTCCTTGAGCTTCTTTTGCTCCACTACCACTTGAGCCACAGCCCCACTTCTGGCTTTTTTTTTTTTAATTATTAGTTTATTGGACTTTCTCGCCTGTTTGTCTTTGAACCTTGATCCTCAGATCTCAACTTCTTGAGTAGCTAGGATTACAGGTGTGAGCCACCAGCACTTAGCTTTTGCTTGGCTTTCTTCAAGACAGAGTTCCTTAGTTTTACTCAAATGTTCAATATCCCCAATACCAAATGTCTTAATATGAAGAGCTGTGATTCGTTTCAGCATTATTTTTTTTTAAAGTTGACACTTTAAATTACTACCTGAAGAAGTATGCTGGTAAGAGAAGACAAAACACCACGTTCATTAGAAGGGGGAGGGGGAAAATTTTTAACTCATTGTGTTTTAAAGACACAAGGCTACCATATTTTCTTAAATGGCTACCAAAAAAATGAGATAGTTTTACCTAGGACCCTACTACTATGACAAACGTATTGTCTGGCCCCAATCTGATGCACTCAAAAGAAAATCAGGACTTGGCCCTCACTTGGACTTTTCATCAACTCAGGCATAGAAATTTTGCTTGCATTTTGGATTTGAGATCAAGTTTTCTTGGAAGCTTCAAAGAGTAATCCTCAACCCCCTTTTTTCCCAAAATTTTCTTTTGATCACTTCAGACAATTTGTCTCTTGGATAAGAACGAGAGAAATGTTGAATGAGGTTAAGTAAGCAGAGAATCTGTCCCAGAAAGCAAGTTTAAATCCCAGTAAGAGCATCCATGCAAAGCAAACGGAAGCATTATGCTTTTAAAAACATTATTCTTCTAAACAGTGTGTAATGACATCCTCCCTGGAGATTTTGCATGGGACAAAAAATACTTCCTCAGAAGTCAAGTATAATGAGTGAAGCACTATTAAAAGCCAACGTGTCTTTTATTTATGTAAAAAGATTCAAAATTAGAACTCAAAAGAGGCACTCAAAGGAGTTTCACAGAGTTCTTGTTTTTGTTGCCCCCTAGCATTTCCATGAACAAAAAGAACAAGTAAGAGGAAACATTATTACAATGACTAGTTTAGACCTATAACTCAGTGACACATTACCTATTTTCAAGGGAGGAATATGTTGAATGTAAGATCACTTTATTCCTTAAATTCTTTTTTTAAGTATCTTATTTTCTTATGTTCAGGTACAAACTATGGGAAAATTTCCAGTATTCTGTGCTGCTGTTATTCCTGATGACTCAGTTGCAAATAGCTATAGAAACTTTGTTCTTGAAAAACAAATGGATGTTACTTAAATATGAGAAGATGGGTTTTGCTTAAAATGTTTAAAATGTGTTTAAAAAACAAAAAAGGTGAACAAGTAATGAATAAAAATTAAAAAACCAAAAAGGTAAATAAATGGATTATTTTTTCTGAAGCAATATATTATAAGCTTACTAAGTCCATATTCAAATAAAGATCTATCTTCAAAGATTTTTGAATGTTAACTTGAGTAATTTTGAATGAATAGAACCAAGAACACAATAGAGAAAATCACAATTATGATGTTTATTTAGCAAAATAAACTTGAAAGATTTCTATTAAAAAATGTAAGAATCATATCCAAATTTTAGGCTCTCATATTCTTTGGTATTGAAGTTAGGATAGCAAATATTTTATTTTGAAACAGTCATTGGATCTATAAAGTTTCCCACAAAAGGAAAATATATTGAATTACCTGCATTTGTCTTATTTACTAAAATGCCACTGAATATATAAAATCAACCAATTACATGCTCTCAGAGATCAACTTCATCAAGAAAATACTCATTTTTTTAATGTTTCCTATTGGAAATATATTTTGAGTTTTAATGATCTATCATCATTTCTATTATGCTATCTGAATAGTCATCCAGTTCTTGTAAAAAAAAAATCTGATGTTTCTATGTTAAAAGCCTAGATATCTTGGAATTGTGTTTCATCCTTTTCCTCTATAAAAGTAAGAAGAAAAATACTAACAAGTTTAAATTAATAATAAGCCCAATTCTAATTTTTGTATCTTAAGAAAAAAAATACTTCAAACATAGATTTTTTTTTTCCTTTCTTCTACAAGTATATTATACTGACTAATAAATCAGCAAAGCCAAATAGTTCCAGAAATACTGGGGAACAACCAAGCTACCATTATACCTTTGGCAAGTTCTTCACTGCTCCAATTCTGATTTCTCCACATCCCTCCTTTCTTGAGAAATCATGCCTTCCCTTTGTTTCTTAAAGTCGGGGGCAGGGGCAGTAAGAAATTGAGGTGAATGAATGATACATTTTTGCAATATGGTCATAAATGATCAAACCATGGATAGCTTCAGTGCTAGCACTGTGACTGAGAACAGGAAGAGTATAACCACAATAAAATACAGCTGTCTATGAGAAGAACCGCATAGAGACATCGCTGGCCATGGAGGCTCTGGACCCTCTGGAAATAAGTCAGTTGCATTGCTAACATGACAAAGAAAATCGCAATGTTCAGAATCAAGAACAGTCTGGTATAGGATGCAGACAGGGATGGCACTCCGCCGTGAGTCGCTGTCACCACCCGTACCTGCCCCAAACGGCTGTTCATGGAGCCTCCACTTTTGTGCTTTTCATAGGTTACATCTGCAAAATCTAAAAGGTCTTTCATTTCTTCATCTTCATCTATGGGTACTTCTTTCTGTGCCAAAATCTGAGCTTTCTGACGGATTTTTTTTTCATTGACTTCAATTTGTGCAAAAATATCAGGGACAGCATCCACAAATTTATAGCGCTTGCCTGCCCTTCGGTTTTTCTTTAATCTGCTTTGTTGCTGCTGCTGCTGCTGCTGCGATATGGCAAAGATCCTGTCGATGGCCTCCTCCGTCTGTCTCTTATCCGAGAACCTCAGGAGGCGCTCAGCAGTCTTCCTAAAGCTAGCTGTGTTCCGGACTCGAGACAGGATCTGCTTCTCCAGTAGCTGGAACACTGGCTTAAAATGCTGCAAGTTCCGTTCCACGATAGCAGCGTAGTCCTTCACCTCGGGGACAGTGGTGCTCTTGATGGCTGAATTCTGGTCAAACAGAATTTTGTGATGATCTGCAATGACCTGGGCAAAGGCAGACTGTCCTGTGGTCTCCCCTGTCCACAGGTAAACCGCATAGGCATGTTCACTGGAGGTTATGAACACGTCCAGTCGCTGAGAGTCCCCGTGGATACTAAAGCTCTGAACATCCACAGATGGCCCTATGAAGAGGTAAGCCGCCCTGGTGATGGGACTTCGGAGGTGCATTGTGACATTCACATAGTTGGTCCCATTGTAGGGATAGCCCCGAGGGTATGTCACTGAGGCAAAGGTTGCTTTCTCACTGTAGCCAGTATCGTCCATCCAGTACATTTTATAGAGACCATCACGCTGTCTGATGAAAGCCCCGTGGACGCCATCCACGACTGTCTCCTCAAAAGGTACATCCACATTGTGGAAGAAACTTGCTGCTGTCTCCAGGGGACTCTCCTCTCCCAGGTGGATTTGGTCCACAAGGAGGAGAAGTTGTGGGTGCAGGAGGATCAGATTTCTCTGAATGTTCTTCAAGTGCAGCTGAGGGTTATAGGCTCCCACACCTTCTCCTCGGATAAAAACCACCCCATCTTTCTCCACGGCTGCCACCACTCTTCCCTGACAGCTAGCTGCCTGGTCATGCTTGTATTTTGACCATTTTGATGAACAGTCTTCTGTGACCTGACCTTCCCAGGGAGAAAAGCAGCTCTTGGACACAGCAGGGGAAAACATCAGAACATTGTTTAAGAAGGTGTACTTTGGCCCATAGAGGGCCTCAGTAATAAAAGGCACTCCATTGGGAGCAAAAGTGAATGAGTTTTGGTCTGGATGCTCATGCCCCGCATTAAAATTTCTCCATCCTTTGATCCAATCTTTATATTTGTTTCTGTGGACAATGTCGTATATTGCACGTCCCCCAAGTTTTCCCGACTTGAAGGAAAGGAAAGATCTATTGATTTCTGCAGGCAGTGAACTTCCATAAGTCACAACACCCCAGTCTTCAAAGTAATGCAACACAGGGGTGCCAAAATCTGGAGGAGGAACCGATTTCAAGTTGGCATCATACCTGAAGGGATTAATTGAAAAAAAAATTAATGGCTTTCAGGTGAAAGTAAAAAGAACTCACCAGAACTATGATGTCACATGATAGTGTGGCCAGAAGGAAGAACACACAAATGCTCCCAGAACATTGGCAGCTTTGACTGTATTGGGGAAGTTTCTGGAAACACTGATAATGAACACGTAGAAGGGAAAACTACTGGTAATCAGAAGAGGGTACATCTTTATAACTTCTGGTCCTTAGGTTTCAGACTGAGATGATTTCTGCTGTTACTCTCTCCATGGACCTTCTTTACTAGACAGTTTTGAGCTACCATGGAAATGACTGTGCTTAGTAGAATTTCAGCACTTTTAGGGAATCTTGGGTTAAGATCTGGGCTCTTAAAACTGGCTGGAAGTTATATTGAATTATTCTACAGAAACAAGTTATTCGATGTTCGGTTTGCAATCAGTTCCTCCTCCAAATACTTTCCCTCTAAAAAATATGAATTAGAATAGGGTAGCATTTGACATATTAAGTTTATTGCCCATCACCTATCTAAGACTATAAATAGATACAATTCCAGGAAACTAATCACGGATGGTGTAAAATTGTGGTTACCATGGCTGAGTCCACAGCCAAAGGTTTTGGTTTTAATTTGCAGATAATGCAAATTTAAAAAAAAACAACAAATGCTCCTTCCTTTATGATAAATGTTTATTATGAAGTAATATAATATTTAGCATTAAATGTTCACAAAAGGTCCAAAAATAATAATGAAGTGTTCATTATTTTTGATGATTTTGGAAAGCTGCCTAGTCGAGAGTCATGTGATTTTCTGGTCAGGGGAGGAGAAGGAGATTTATGTTGTTAACTCATATATACTTTTGCCTACTGAATCAATCTCCTATCATACAGTCAGTGTTTATTGGTATTTGATTTTTACCCTCAACTGTTGTTCAGAAATCATGTCTCTATTCAGGTGTAGAATACTGGCTTATATATTTAAACAATACAGAAGCAAGCTAAATAGTCATCTTTCTCTGAGTTTTTGGTTGTAGCATATTCCTATAAAGGCAGATGTTTTTAAATTCAAGTTAGATTTAGCATTAATCTAATTCCTAGAGTCACATTAAAGAACTCTCTTGGATTTTTAGTTATAGGTAATCTGAATGAAAGGGAATTGTTGCATATTAATTTTTAGGCCATATGTAAAAGTAGCTTAAAATGCTAGTTTAACTATAGACTGTCACAAATTTACTGTTTTTCTCCTTTATTGTTTAAACTCTGAAAGAAAAGAATAAAGAGAAGTAAACTATATAAGACTTACTTTGGATTTGAAAGATGATTTCACTAACTCCAAAAGGTATCAGGATTAATAACAAACTGGTGCCCCATCCTTATGATTTTAACTTAATGGATGCCAACAATATACTTGGCAATACTTGAAAAGAGAGACCCAAGCCTTTCCTGGGCTTAAAAGATTATGGCAAAAAAATTACACGGTCTCTTTATTATCAAAGCGAAGCTGTCAAATACTGTAAAAATACTTTAAAACACTTTTGAAAGTTTAGGAACAGCTTTGCTATTAGAAGATTATAATGCACCATTTACCAAAACCATATTGACTACTTCCTTTGGTGTGATTATCATAATAACTAGGACTTTTCTCCTTCCATGATTTCAAAAAAATGATGTAAAACCAAGGTCTGCTTATCAGTAACATATATAACACAACCCTAACACATCTCAAAGACTGGGAATAAAGATCAGGTCTTAAATGTGAAGAAACACATCTAATTGAGTTTTAAGACACTGATGGGATTTGAACTGATGTTGCACATACCCAATTGACATGGAGAAAGATTTTTAGACTAGTTTTCTGTGTAAATGTAAAGTATATGAATAGCACCCTGTACCGTTTCCTTGAATGCCAGCCCAATGTGCCATACCAGAGAAACTCTGTGTGCAGAGTGCACCAGCGCTGTCCTTTGGAGGGTGTTCCAGGGCCTTCCACTACACGGTTCCTCCTGATTTGGTCAGCCAGCCAGTTTCCACTGCCATTACGCAGAACAAATTTATCCAGGAACACTAATTGGCTTTCTGGACCATAAAACCAGTTGTAATTTGAGTCTGCAATAGCCACTGTTCTTTGAAATCCTGAAGAAGGAAGTTTAAAAACATGAAGGTAAGTTTAAAACTAGATTCCCAGAAAGATCTAAATAAGCATGTTCAAACCTAGTTACGAATTAGAATCAATGTATGTATCTTACTTAGATAAGAAAAATAAACCAAAGATGTTTCTATTCTATACCAAATGAAGTCATCAAAATCTCCCTGAGAGTCTACTACAGATCATGTGTGCAAGCCTCTGTTTGTGGCAATTTGTCATTGACTGGTAATAGGTGGGTCACACTTATCAATATGTGTATATGCTGCACCTCTTCTTTGTTTTCCAAAGTCTACACCATGTGCAATACTATTTGTATTTGTGGGTGCATATCCTCTCGTGAACACCAAGTTCCTTCACCTGGAATAAGCACTAACTCTGCCAATGCCCAACCTGTATTCTAGAAGAGATAACAGCACAAGATACTTTAAATTGACTTCAAAAACAAAAAGGAAAAATTATACTGTATATAAATTCAGGACAAAAACTCAATTCCCAGTAGAGATTCAGCAGAAGATTCACAAAGAGAAAATATATGGCTCAGCAAGCCAGGTGTCATCATTGCTAGAGAAGAAAAACAAATGCAAGACAGGATATACTACAAGATGCACATGAAAAAGAACAGAAGAAAACTCTAGAGCGGACAGAAATAATCATTACCAGAATATCAAAGGTAACAGAAAAAGAGAAGGCAAAAAAAAACCCAAAACAAAACCCAAACTCTCTCCTAAAATCTTACTATGATTGTATTTACATAATTTAAAACAAATGATTTTGCTTTCTAATGCTTTAGTAAATGCTCTTCCAAGTAAATCTTATTATAAAATATGGCATTCAAAAGTATCCATTTCTGGCTGGGAAGGTGGCTCAGTGGTAGAGTGCTTGCCTTGCATGCATGAGGCCCTGGGTTCAATTCCCCAGCACCACATAAGCAAAAAGAAAAAAAGGGAAACCATGGGACCTATGTGGTTTCCCTTATTTGTAATATCTAGTATATGTATGAGTCAAGCGGAAAAGGTCAGATAATGTGATGTCAGGAAAATGAACCCTTAGATGTGTATTTTAATGTTTTTTTCTTTCATGCATGTGTTTCTAACGCATTTATAAGATTATCTCTTTGTTGCTTTGTATGTCCCTCCCCCCACAGTATAACCCCTGCTTTCACTATATTTGATGTCAGTATAACTTGTGGAGGAGATGGGGAAAAACCAGTTGTTTAAGGATACAGGTGGACCTGTTGCAACAATGAGAAGTACAAGTTGTCATGTAGAAAACGAACTTTACAACTTTGGTGCGGGGGGGGGGGGGGAAGGGGGAGGAAGGAGAAGGATTGGGATTGGGGGGGAGGGGGGAGGCTGGGAAGGGATGTGAAGGGTAAACAAAGGAGGAGGCTGCAATGCTTGGTAAGAAATGTACGCATTATCCTGCCCATGTAATTGTAACTCCTCTGTACAGTATGTTCACAAATGAAATTAAATTAAATTTTAAAAATGTAAAAATAAAAAAAGAAAAAATGAAAAAGAAAAAAAGCCGGAAGTGGCTCTGTGGATCAAGTGGTAGAACGCTAGCCTTGAGCTGAAGAGCTGAGGGACAGCACCCAGGCCCAGGCCCACGACCGAACCCCCCCCCCCCCAAAAAAAATCCATTTCAATTCTGAGTTCTATAGAAGTACAGGACATGTTCTATTCCTCTTGAAATCCTCTGCGTACAATGCCTGACATATAGATGTTCAATAAAAGTATGATAAATTAATAAATAAACATGTAAGTGTTCCGCTTAGAAGCATTCCTATTGTTCTTCCTAGCAAGGAAGAGGCACAAGGTGCACCCAAACCCTGAAATGGCCAGCCATTATATCTCAACTCAAATGACAAATTCCTAGGAACTCTCAAAGGTCCCCTGTTCATTGCCACTATGCACTGCAAACTCTTCTGTGTGTCTAAGAATAAGTGATAAAGCAAGATTTTTTTTCTGAATTTACTCTGCAATATTTTTGATAACTAATTCAATAAAAGAGACTCTATTTAATCCATATATACACAACCTGAGAAAAATGACTTTACATACTGAATACTCTGTTGCAGGTCTAAAATCACCAAATAAAAATTCTATTTCTCAAAGGGAAAATATCTACCCTGAAGAAAAGTGACCTCTTGAACTTTCTCTAATATGCTAGTCCAGGTTTAGAAATAAGGAGTTATAAAGCTCTCTTAGAAATTAATAAACTACTACAACACACACACAAACTACTTGTGTTTTACATCCAGTTCTCCGAGAGGGTAAACTGCACAGCAATATGAAATTTGATGTTTTATAGCAAATTGCCTTTTTGTTTTCTATATTCTACACCATTTATTCCTATAAAATATTTAAAGAAATGCTACAGGTTCAATTCATTGTCTTTCATTTGGAATCATGTCTGTGTGCTTTGGAATAAACAATTTAAAATACAATACAATTATGCAGGAATAAAGAATAAAAATAAACTGGGATATAATCATTAATGTTTAAATCTTATTTTGAGTCATTATTTTCATGAACACTTCTGATTATTCAAGTTCAGATAAATGCAAAAATCAAAGTACAGTGGAGACTAGGAAAATATATTTGACACGTAAGCTTTATAGTACCTAAATTACAAATCCTCATGTTAGCTCCCAAAATGTCCTGGCTACATGCAGCTCTTGAATTCAACTTTTATGTGATTAAAAAAAAGGTACCAGCCATTGATAGTTCATTTCATTCCTTCACCCTTAGCTACAATCTTAGTTAAGGAGGCTGAGATCTGGTCAAAGGTCCAGGTCACCCCAGGCAGAAAATTCCACAAGATTCCATCTCCAAAATAGCAAAAGGCAAGGCTGGGGCATGGCTCAAGTTGTATAGCACCTGCTAGCAAGCATGAGGCTCTGAGTTTAAACCCCAGTACCACCAAGAAAACCAAATACTTGAATACAATGTGACAAATCCCACATATTTCATTTATTTTTCCTAGTCTAGCTCATTTTCATAAATGGAAAGAATTAACAATAGTGTAATGTTTTCCTATTTTAGCCTTCTTACTGTACCTGGCAAGATGGTTCTATACATAAAGGCAAAGTGTTGTTTAAGCCATGGATGGTCGAAGTGGTTGATGTCAAAGTGTCTCTGAACAAGAAACATGTATTGGAAGAGTGATCTGGTGGTATAGCTGCCATAGGCAACTCCTTCGTAGAGGGACCCATCTGTCACCTCTCTGAGCAGGACCAGAGATTTCTCCATGATGGTCAGAACTTGTTTGGTCCACAAGTAGGCCTCTTGTAAGTACCCTAAAGGGTGAGAAATACATGAAATAATGACTGTAACAAAATATAAACAAATAAAACCCTATGAGTATAGTGCCCAGGCCCTAAGTTCAAGCCCCATGACTGACCCAAAAAATCCCTAAGAGTTAACAGATCAGTTTATATTATTACAAATTGCACTTAGTAAAACTGTCAACTTTACAAATAATATCCTTTTAATCAAGGTATGTAGTAAGCACATGACATAGATTACAAAGTTTATTAAATAAATGGAGTTAAACACTTCAGAGAGTATCAAGAAAATTTCACAGGTAAGATCATAAGTTGCATGTAACTTTGTGCGTAAGACTAGCTTTGTACCTTGGAACTCCTATTCAATTTCCCTAAAAACTACTTGAAAATACTTCTTGAGTTTGTCACTTTGTATCATTATTTAACAGAATTTATAATACTCAGCAAAACATAATAAATGTGAAACAGCCTTTAGTTTCTAGAAGCACAGGACTTAAAATACAACACAACAGGGCTGGAATGGAAATTTAATGGTGAAAAAAAAACCATCTGGGAGTCACAAGTCTGCCAAAGTATGAACTACATGATTTCGTTCAAGTAGTTCTTCTACCTATCACATTTTTTTTTCTAGTCTCCCAACTGAAGATCCACAGTCTAAAATTTTACACCATCTTCTGGACTGAGATTGAGAAATTCTTGCTTTTAAAAGCAATGGTAAAAACTCACGTGTCTATAACATGTCTAATTTACACAGCACTGAACAAAGTCTCACATAATCCTTTTAACAATCACAATTATGCCTTGCTAATCTGAAACTATGGAAAGGCTGACTTGTTCTAGACTTTAGGCATGTGACTCAAAATAAACAAACTATAATCTGCACCTAGGACTTAAAGGTTTGATCTGTTTTGTTCATTTCTTTGTAAAGCACACAAAGCTCTACCTACTGGGTGGAGCCTTTAATGCTTTAGTGAAACAAATGTGTGTCATCTGAGTGCTGACTGCTCTACTGTGGCCAACAAGACGGGTTCAGCTACGTTGGGGTTTCCAGAGGCCCAAGTACCAGCAGCTCTGAGCCCAAGGCCAGGTCCCAAGTGAAGCACTGTGGACATACTGCTCTCAGGCTTAGTAGCATCGAGGTGACCAATAACTGCAGCCTGGCCCTTCCTGCCACTGCTCCACAATGAACTTGCCAACCCCACAGTTTCCCATCTCCACCCTCTAGCCTGTGGCTTTAAAATTCCAGTGATGGTCTTTTTCTTCTCTATGTCCTCCTCCTCCACAGACAACAATGTGACTGGTATCTCAAGACCCTGGATACCACAGTACTTGATTTCCTTTGAACTCTTCACTCTTTAGGCAATGTCTAACAAAATACTATTGTAGACTACTACAAGGGACTACAAAATATTCTGTCCCTTCAAGTCATTGATACTATTGTTGAGTTTTTCCTACAAGTCTTAATTATAAGTAATTATATTAAGTTGATGTTGTGATGTGACAAGTGAGAAAGCTAGATTTGGGTAAAATCTGTTGATGAATAATCTACAAAATGTTCATCCATTCATTCTTAATGGGGGAATATAAGCAAGCATTAAATTCTTTTCGATTTCAAAGTTCTGATATATATTTAATATTCTAATAATTCACTATGATCTTCTTTTCTTTTTAAATTATAACCTTATTATTATGGTGTTGTTCAGAGGAGTTACCATTTCATAAGGTAATGAGCACATTACTTTTTTTGGACAATGTCACCCGCCCCCCCTTCCTGTGCTTTCTCCCAGTTTCCCCCATCTGCTTTTCTGAAATACAATACTAGGCATTTATAGGTTTCCACAGGAGTTATAATTAAGTTAGATTACAAGAATAAAGAAAATACAACATGGAAAACTATAAAAAGTAGCTGAATAACCCATAAAAGTTACTTCTAATTTTGTCACATTATGAGCTAATCTGGTTATTTTGTTTAAAGAAAAAAGGGATACTGCGATTCACATCTGTGTGAGAGGAATATTCTTTTCAAATAATAAAACACCTATTTCATTTCAATAACATCATTTCTTCTAGATTGGCCGTCTTCACTATAATAATTCTCTGGAAAAATAAATATGGGACAATCATAAGCCATAATTAAATAACCCACAAGCTAATACAGCTAGAAGAAATTAAGAAAAAAGATATCCCTTAATTAACTGAGAGATGTCCTGGGTATTACTTCATCTGCTGGGATTAGTTAGGATCCAAGTAGAAACATGTACCCAAGAACACTCATTCAAAATGCTACATGGTAATAATGACTGATGCCAGCTCAGGTATCACCCCGGCCTTGATGAGATCACACCCACCTTGATTCATCAGAATTAGGCTTCCTGTGAGTAAAGCCATACAGTTGGTGGGCTGATGATTGTGCAGGTATTGAAAGCCCCATCCTCTCCGGTATGAAGTTTCATACATGTAGCCCGAGGCATTGGCAATCACTTCAAGAAACTTCTCCTGTTGTGTCTTGCTCAGGTAGTTGTACAAGAAGTCATAAGCAGTGGCAAACCCAACCAGGGAATGAGCCAGTGGGACTTCATCCCAAGGGGCATCTTTCACCAACCTGTAAAGAAAAATAAACCATGGAAAGGAGGGCATAAGAAGGGCTCACAGTTTTCATCGCTCTTCTGAAGAGTCTATTTCTCAAAACTAAAGAGCACAAATTACAACATAAACCAAGGGGTTTAATGACACACCACTCACTTCCCTCTACGGCAGACACAAGCATAAAAATCTGTCTCATATGAAAATTATAGCCCTACCACTTTCCTCTTCCAGCCTCTGGCAACATCAAGAGTTTACAAAATAGTTACTTCAGATTTTTTTTCCAATGATCGATAAAGGTAGCAGAAAATATCCAAAGACATGAAGCAACATGTAGTGGCAGTACCCACTTAGTACGGCTCTCACCAATGTCCATGTGCATAAAAAGCTCTTATTTCTATTCTCATGGCTGGCTTGCTGTAAGAGGGGAACAGAGCTAGCAGTCTTATTTCCTGCAGCTGCTCAGCACGAAGGTGTGAAGGTCAACATCCTTGACCTCTCAACCAGGACAGACCTATCTCATCAGCACCACACACAGGACAGCTGTTAAGGTGAGATGCCTCGCGCGAGCTGATTCCACCATGAAATTCCTGCATTGCATTCTTTCCCTAAAATGAACTGCATTTCCGCCAAAAGGTTTTCTGACACTTCCATAGATGTCTAAAAGCTGACTTCTGTGAAGTCTCTCATTGTCATGTCCTAGAGAGCCAAATTTCTGTTTTCCTGTCTATATTATCCTACAAATAGCTCAACAGTGTGTGGGCCTACACTAAACAGGAAGCAAAAATGGAACTTGCACAGTTAGAACTGTAAGGAATTATCCTGAAAATCCTCATCAACTGTGCGGGATGTAAGTGAGTAATCTCCAAGAGAGGGAAACAAATGGAGAGTGTACTGTATTCGGGGAGGTGGAAGAGATCCCAGTCAGTAATTAAGCTAAAGCTCAACTTTCTATGCCATGAAGCCCCCTTGCAATTGAGTGATTTTAAAATTCCTAAAAAATTAATACATTAGAAATCTTTTATTTTAAAGTACAATCATCAGCTGGACGCAGGTGGCTCACACCTGTAATCCTAGCTACTCAGGAGGCTGAGATCTGAGGATTGCGGTTCGAAGCCAGCCCGGCAGGAAAGTCCATGAGATACTTTTCTCCAATAAACCACTCAGAAAACTGGATGTGGTGCTGTGGCTCAAGTGGTAGAGTGCTAGCCTTGAGCTGAAGAGCTGAGGGACAGTGCCCAGGCCCAGAGTTCAAGCCCCACCACACAAAAAAAAATCATCAATACATAGATTTATAAGGGGTGATGAAAATCAACTTGGATATTCACTCATTCATTCATCCATTCATTTTTGTGTAAGTACCAGGGTTTGAACTCAGGGCCACTGCCTTCTGTGCTTGTTGACTGATGGCTGGTGCTCTGCCACTTGAATTATGCCTCCAGCCTGGCATTTTTGCTGGTGAATTGGAGATAAGAGTCTCACAGACGTCCTGCCCAAATTGGCTGGAGCTACAGTCTTTTAGGTCTCAGCTTCCTGAGTAGCGAGGATTATGAGTGTGGCCTACTAGTGCCCAGCTATTTTGAGATATTAATAACAAATGCAATGCAAGATGAAAAGCTCTGTGACAGTTGTCTCTAACAAAGTAATAGGTTTTCCCAATATTATTGCAGTTGATTAATCTTATTCATCCTGAGGAAACAAATGCAAACTTTTTGCAGGAGTTAATGAAAACTAAGATGCAGTGTTCCTTTCAAATAAAACTCAAGGTGAGAATGTTTTAAAATATTCTGAGAGACTACAGTTTCTAGACTATGTTTTGCACTGGAAGTGATACTGGTTTGACTTTCTCCAGTCACCCATCAGAACTTCTGTGTTTCACTTCTTTCCGTCCATTTCCCTCTTCTTAGGAAATACATTTGCAACTACATGTATGTAGAGCAGGTTTCTCTCTTCACCTTCCCAGCCCCCCCATGGCATTCACAATTGGATCCCCAATCATATATCAGTATGTGGCCGATAATAGACTAGGAAGAAAACAATGAAAGAACAAATCTATAAAACTAGGCTACCCTGTTTATAAGGAGTATATGATCATTATGACAGTAGGAATTTGGAGGATCCTTTTGCATTTAGTTGTAATTTCAACATTCAGTTCTCTCTCCTGGTGATAACAGCCTGGTGCTAAAAAAAAACAAGACTAATGAGTTTTTAAATTATTTGGTCACAGAAAAAGCTGCCTAGCTTTAACATGTCAGTTTGCCAGCATGTGTACTGTTTATAAACAGACACTGAGAATGTGACTTAATTCCCTACTTCTAGGAAAAGAACAACTCAGACTTCACGCTTGTTGCCAGAGTGCTGGGAACATGTTCTCCACTGACTCATGGGGATTGGTGTGCCAGACAGAGGCCAAATTACTGTTGTCCAGTCCAATACTACTCTACCATGTAATGGTGCATCTACAATGACAATATATACATCTGGCTGTAACATGGGTGTCAGTAACTCACTACTACCCATCAAATCCTCACATACCTGCATAACCCAAGAATTTATTTGTATGGATAATAGAACAGTTGATCTAGGGGCTGGGAAGGTGGCTCAGTGGTAGAGCGCTTGCCTTGCATGCATGAGGCCCTGGGTTCGATTCCTCAGCACCACATAAGCAAAAAGAAAAAAGCCGGAAGTGGTGCTGTGGCTCAAGTGGTAGAGCGCTAGCCTTGAGCTGAAGAGCTGAGGGACAGCGCCCAGGCCCAGAGTTCAGGCCCCAGGACCAGACCCCCCCCCCCAAAAAAAAAAGAATAGTTGATCTAATTCCCAACATTCATACAATATTGCAATGCAAATGATTTTGAAAATCTGTAGGCCTCCACAGAGTCTGCTTATTTCTCTTTTTTCGGGGGGGGGGAGGGAGGTCCAGTCGTAGGGTCTGAACTCTGGGCCTAGGCACTGTCCCTCAGCTCTTCAGCTCAAGGCTAGCGCGCTACCACATGAGCCATAGCACCACTTTCGGCTTTTTTTTTCTGCTTATGTGGTGCTGAGGAATGGAACCCAGGACCTCATGCATGCAAGGCAAGCGCTCTACCACTGAGCCACCTTCTCAGCCCCAGAGTTTGCTTATTTTAAGCGGTTTCCAATTTCACAAAATACTAACACAAATTGCAATAGTGGAAGCGACTGTATTTTACAGTCATGATAACCAATAGAAATTTGCTCCTAGCCTACAGGAAGCGACAGAAAAAATAAACCCTATCCATTTACATGAAGATTAAAAATATAAGCACAGAGATAAAGGTAATGGTAACACTAGCTTTGTATTGTAACGATAACAGAAGCACTTAAAGGTAACATCTGACACTTTATGCCACATCGTGTTTGACGGAGGCAAGGATATTTAGCTCCCATTTATTTGCAGGTAAGGAAACTGAACCTTAGACAAGCCAAGGAACATGCTCCAGATCACACAGTTTATAAACAGGACTGAAACACAGGAATTCTGGCCCCACAGAATTCTCCCTTAATCTCCATACCCTCTTCTTTAACTTATTTAACACCTCTGCCACTGGCTTCAAAGAACTGAAACTTTTCATTGACAAACTGACATTCAGTCAATGGGGGGTCCACTGGGACTTCTGAAAGGCAGCTTTAAAGTGAACAAAACCAAAGATCCTTTGTGGTTATCAGACCAGGAACATCCATGAATAGTGTATACACATAAGATAATGGACATCCGATATGAAGGATAAACAACCCATATGCGACTACAAACCAATGTGCTGAATAAAAACCAGTAACTATAAGGACTGTGAACAATGAGAGGCTCAAGAATGCAATGGACAAAGGAAAAGCTAACATCAATCATCAAGTTCTAGGCAGGCTTGGTAAGACTAGGATGGGTACCGGCAGGCAGAAGGAGCAGCTCAGGGCTAGCTGGTGAAGGTATTTCTGCCTAGACTCAGTGTCAGTGCGTGAAGGTCAGGGGAACTCCCACTGACTGCATGTCAAGTCAACTTGTGAGTGAGAAGTTTGAAAACCATAAAATCACAAAATGTACATCCTGGATGGGGACATGTTTCATGGTAAAGGTGATAATAGAACCCACTTTCTTTCAACTCTCAAAGGTATTTTCTTTCCCTCAAGGGCTCACACATTCAACATGGACAGAATCAACCAGAGCAAAATGAATTCAGAATAACAACGGTCAAGAATGGACTGGGTGTGGGGAGAGGTCCTAGGTATGATAAATACCAAGATAGCCACCAAGCAACACTGTATTGGTCAGCATTTTATTTCTGTGCCCAAACACCTGGGATAACTGGTAAGGAAGAAACAACTGAGCTCATGGGTTCAGTCCACTGCTGTTTGATCCAACTGTTTGGGACTGGGGTGTGGCATGGGGAGAAACATGGCGGACAAAAACTTCTCAGCTCCTGGGAGCCAAGAAGCAGAGTGAATTCTGTATACTCGTCCAGGTGTCCATCCCCCAGAGAATCCACTTCCTCTAAGCAAGAATTGCCCGCTCGAGTTTCTACTACTTCCCAGTAGAACCACCAGCTGGGGAATCAAGTCTTCAACATCTGACCCTTTACTGGAACATTCCAGAAGCAAACTATAACAATATACATGAGCCACTGTAACAGTTACTCTCTCTCTCTTACTGTCCTCCCCTTCTGACTGAATCAAATGGAGAATCCATTTGATCTGGCTGTGAATATGCAACTTGCAACCCAGGACCACCTTTTAAACAACTCTCTCTCTCTCTCTCTCTCTCTCTCTCTCTCTCTCTCTCTCTCTCTCTCTCTCTCTCTCTCTCTCTCTCTCTCTCTCTCTCTCCCTCTCTCTCCCTTCTTAAATGTATGGACAATGTACTTCTGACCTCCAAGAGGTCACGATTCAATGACTGGGGGAGATGGGGTGACTGGGGTCCCTGGAATCTGTCTTTTAAAGAATACCCTACATGCTGAAAGATCTGTCCAATTAAGCCTTGTGTAGATTTTCTTTTGTCCTAAATGTCTGTATAATGTATTCTTCTTCCTCACCCTCACTGTGGTTTCATTTCTTCCTAGATTAATATTAGAAGCTTCAAACCAGTTTCTCTTCCCCTGAGCCATCTCTGTCAGGCCATCTTACACACAAAGCTTTTGGACACAGGCTATGATGGAGCAAGCAATGACCTCCAAAGCGGTTATGGGGACACAGACAGAAAGTGAAGATGGACAGAAGCTTGGGTTAGGCAGGGCTAAATGTATTCCTTTAATCTGTAGGGCAGAGGAGATGAAAAAGTAGTAGCCACTTGCAGATACCTAAGGTAAAAATTGTCTACCTGGCTTGCTAAGACGCTAAGAACTCACTCATGCTATATTACTCTGTTTTCATAAACATCTATCTAGCACTAGCAAGAATGAAATGTTACCAAGACTCTCCATCTTAATAAGACTATTTAGTTAAGTATTCCATAAAAAAAAAAGATAAGCTGGCCACCGGTGGCTCACACCTATAACTCTAGCTGCTCAAGAGGCTGAAATCTAAGGCTCAGGTTTTGAAGCCAGCCCAGGCAGAAAAGTGTGTGAGATTCTTATCTTCAACTAACCACCAGAAAACCAGAAGAGGCTAGCTCAAGTGGCAGAGGGCTAGCCTAGAGCTAAAGGAGCTCAGAGAGTACCCACGACCCAAAGAGTTCAAGCCCCATGACCAACTAAATAAATAAACTTAAAAAATTATATCACTAAAACAGGTTTCAGATCTATATGCAGCTGTGGCCAACTAATATTTTTCCCTCAAGATATGGAACAAGGAATGCACATCATGCTTGCTAAATTCATATAATAGAAAATTGAAGAGCCAGATTGTAAAGACTTGTGGAAAGACTGTGTAACCCTATTTGTTCATATTACCTGTGCTTGTACGAAGCCCAGGTAATTCCATTAAAAGAGAGAGGATTTTTGCTGTCTTCAGTACAAGTTACAGCAACTGTGAAAGACCACACTGATCCCCCACGTTATAACCCCTGCTTTCACTGTATTTGATGTTGATATAATTTGTGGAGGGGAAGGGAAAAAACAAATTATTTAAATAGGGATACAGGTGGACCCATTGCAACAATGAGATGTACAAGTTGTTATGTCAAAAACAAACTTTACAACTTTGGAGGGGGGGAGGAGAATTAGGTAGGGGGAAAGGATGGGAAGGGATGGGAAGGGGAAACAAAGGAGGAGGCTACAATGCTTGATAAGAAATGTACTCATTATCTTGCCCATGTAATTGTAACCCCTCTGTACAGTATTTTACAATAATTTTTTTTAAAGACCATACTGAAGGACTGACTCCTGCCTTACTCAACCAGCCCAAGCAAGACACCAGGTGTGCGCCAACAGGCTTGGCCACATGTCAGTCTGCATGTAGGCTATTCCAACCTAAGCCTGTGACATTCCATTCTGGACCTAACCAAAAGTACCTAGTACTCTCCCCCCATCCCCAGTAATTACAGCCTGATTTTTACCCCCTTGTTTCCTTGTTAAGGCCCACATAAACCCAGCCCCAAAATCCAGTCCCTTGCATAACCGCCAAACCCCTGGGAAAGTCTGTGCCCCTTGATGGCAATAAACAGTCCTCGCCTGTTGCCGATTGAGTCTGGCCTATTCCTTTTCCATACTCTTCCATTTTCCTAACACATACTATATTTTAAAAGGCAATGGGTGGCACTAAAAGGCTAGGAAGTAGGACAGAGCCAGACAATCATCTCAGAGGCAAGCAGACCCTGAATCTTCTACAGAACATAACAGATCTAAAAAAGAATTTCTTGAGATTTCTTCTTGATGATGTATGATTATAGTTGCCATAAATTATCTTCAAGCTATTGTTCGAAAGAGGCATTATCATAACTATTTTATCCCAACCTGCATTTGAACTAGGTGGAGAACAGGACAGAGTACAAGTTAGCTGAGCAGCAAGAACTTAGTTTACTACTTAGCCCGTAGTCTTTTTTTTTTTGTGGGTCATAGGGCCTGAACTCTGGGCCTGGGCTTGTCCCTCAGCTCTTCAGCTCAAGGCTAGTACTCTACCATTTGAGCCACAGCGCTACTTCCAGCTTTTTCTGCTTATGTGGTGCTGAGGAATCAAACCCAGGGCCTCATGCATGCAAGGCAAGCGCTCTACCATTGAGCCACCTTCCCAGCCCAGCCCATAGTCATTTAAACACATTCTTTAGACAGAACTCAGCTCTTTTGCACACCTGACTTTGCTTCTCTTTCAACCCCCTCCCCCTCCACATAACTCTTCCTGCCACTAGGCTACCCATTTCCACTTTTGTCCAAGAATGCATTTAAAACAACATTTAAAGCAACATCTGCTTTTTTTTTTTTTAATGGCATTCAAAAAGGAGTTCCCAGTGCTCAGGTTCCTAACACATTTATGTACATTTTAAAGAAGCTAACTGATGTAAAAAGGCTTGTTAGCCGACAGTTACCTTACCCTTCTTCTATTGCCAAGATCTGAAGCTGGGTAAAAGTGGAGAGCTTTCTTAATGAAAGAAATAAGAAAGAGTGGGGCCGAAAGGGCGAGGGAAAAGGGAAAGAGAAAGAAAAATCATGAATGAGAGGAAAGTTGGGGGTTTGGGGCTGGGTTTCTGACAGCCCAGCATTTGTTTCCACCAGTCCACTTTAATGGATTCCAGGTGCATGCTGGGCCAAGTCTCACAGCCTTCATCACTGGAAGGTCATGAGAGGAAAACCTGATCTTTTCACTCTTGGCACTGTGGCTTCATGTGCTGGGGCCCAGCTACTTCCTCCCTGTTTTAAGTCTCAGCCTGAACTTGCAATTTAGAGAAGTAAAAAGCTGGAGAAACAGCTGTACAGAATTGCATTTGGAGCCCAGCAGGAATGCTGACAAGGGCACACCCACTCTTCATGTTATACTAAGCAATGTGAAACAAGAAAACTAACTGGTTCCTTTCAATATGACACTTTGCCTTTCCCTTTTTATGTTGTTATTTTGTTTTATTTTGTAAAAATGCCCTCAGACGGCACCATCCAGAAGTTTGCAATCTGTAGGCAAGGGTTTAATATTCAGTCTGTTGCAGAAAGGGGAGGAAAAAAAAAGAATACAATTACTTCTCTGTCCAAAAGTTCAACTTTGTTTCCCTCACAGGGTCTTCTGATTTCCTGTAGCCAACTGGCTCCAGCACAAAAGTGAAGTAATTCCTTTCCTCCATGATTTATGTTCTGCTTGATGATAAGTAAGCAAAAACATTGTAATGGGAGGAAAAAAATGATTCATAACAAATAAGTCCCTAAAACACAGCACCAGTTACAGAGTAGGTTAAATGGAAAATACTTTGTATCTAAAAGCTTAAAAGAATAAAGTTGCCACTTCACACATCCCTTTTGTAATCAGAATACTCATTTTAGTACAACTGCTTGCCAAGCACATAAAGCTAAGAGATTTACGTGAATTATCTTGTTCACTCCTTGGAACAATCATCCACACTTACAAAGGAAGAAGTTTATAGAAGTTACAGAATTTGCCAAAGGAGACTTGACTAATTAAAACGGCAGAGCCATGATGCAAACACTGGAGATCTGCCTGCACCTTCAAAGACCACTCTGCCAGTCCTTTTCTCCAGAGTTGACAATTCACAGCACAGCACTGAAGCCTGCTGTTCAGAAGCGCACACGGGATAACTAAATCTGTGCCAGCAGCTAGTTGTTTTTTATTTTAACAATTGTATTGCTGCAACAATCATATCTTAGATCTGTTTTGAATGCATTCCTCTACCCATTGATTCAGGTAAGACATGGTAAATTTAACATCCCTTTCCTTGATGACTTAGCATCTGTAGTCTTTTCCAATAACTGAACCTTTTGCTTTGTGTTCACTTCTGCAAGACCACTCTGCTAAGGAATATAAAGTCACATTCACAGCATCTCACATGCCAAGAGTTTAGCTGAGATACTCAATGGGGCTGAGATATGTGATGTAAGGGCACTGCCTGATAACTTCCTTTTTTAAAATAGGTCAAATTCTATAGAAGGATTAAGCTACACTGGAAAAAAAAGTGGCCTGGGTTAAACTCATCTCCTAGACTGTAACCCCTCTTCCCAGGACGGTTTAGTGACATTTGCTTGGGAGATCTTCCATGGAGGGATATATATTCCTGCACAAAACAGGCACAGGCTCTCGTCTCAGTCTACTGAAGTGGCAACGGCAGCACTATGCAATTCAGCAAACATGCACTGCAACGATGCTTAGAGAGTAGGGAATCTTTCATGAAACCCCCTGGAGAAGGTTCTCTGTGGTACTGCCAAGAACAGTTCTTTTACAGCATAAGTGACTTTACATATTGAGTATACTGTGCTGTATGCTACAGTATTCCTGTTTATATTTCTTCATAGCATTATTTTCTCCTGAGATTGGCTTATTCTTGTGCTGTTTATCATGGCCCTAGGAGCAACAAGCTACCCTATTGTAAGGAACAGCATAGATAGACATACATCTAGATTGTATAACTACTCTCTACAATGTTTGCAAGCTGACAAAGTCACCTCATGATGCATTTCCCACCACATCCCTGTCATTCGGTGATGCATGATGGTAGGCACATGTTTACCCAGGCGAAAGACATCTCAGCAGTCAACATGCTGCTGTTTACTCGGTCCAGCTAATCATCCTTTTCTTTGCTTAGGTCGCATCTAGGTGTTTTCGTTCTAATTTAAAACATGAAACTTACTAGGCCTTTTCAAACAGTGGGTCATTCAGAAACCAGAAGCAACACAAGCAGTAAGTAATCCTCTTCCCCAATACACATGCACATGAAGAAGTATGTGGAAATGTAGCCTGTGTGGCTGCACTTGAATGCGGATCACAACATTATACAGTTAAAAAGAACAAGACAAAAATCTACCAACTAGGCTGCGCTGCCATCCTCTCCATGTAGTCTTTGGCCATGTCTCGGGCTTCAATGCTGTCAGGATACAGCACACAGAACATTGCCAGGGCCCCCAGGTTGTTCCCATAGATTTCATTCCAGCGCGCACTGTAGTCCTTGGGATCCCAGGGAGGGAGGTACTCCAAGGGGCTGGACAGCATGGTGTGCACAGCCTCAGTGAGCTGGGCAGCGATGTGCTTGTGTGAGCTCGAGGCCCTGAGCTGGAGCTCCTCAACCTCAGCCCTGGAGAAGTACAGCATAGGGTGGCTGTCGTAGTTGGCATTCGTGAAAGGAATCATGACTTCTGGGTTCTCGTCGGTGACGTAGGCTGACACGAAGCAGAGCAAATGTATGAAAAACACACTGGGGGCTCCCCGTGTGTGAGTCCTCATCGTGGCATCAGATCTCCAAATCTCCAAGGCAGCCAAATCATCTTCAAAAGATCCTAGATGAGACACAAAGAAGAGCATGTGTCAGCCACCATGGGGAGCAAGGTGGACATAAAGAACATTGTAGCCAGGGAAAAGGGTTAAGTGTTGAAAAACAAAGATTAGCAATTTTAGTTTCTTCAATACAAAACTGTGGATGAGTAAGCTGGTTAAAGCCTGCAATCTTGAGGTGGAGATGAGGAAGATTAAGTTCAAGGCCAGTCTGGACAAAGAAAGGGCACAAAACTCCATCACAAACAAATGCTGAGAAGTTGGTAAATTCCTGTCATCACAGAGATAAGGATAGCACCAACAGGAGGATCGAAGTCCAAGGCCTGTTTGGACTTTATAATGTGATACTGACCTCAACAGTAACTACCACACACAGCTGGCCAAAGGGTTTATGCGGTAGAGTACCCGCCTAGCAAGCTCAAAGCCTGGATTTCAATCCCTAATTCCACCAAAAACAAACAAAAAAAGGACAACAAAAATCTGAGTTAGAATAAACTTACTAGTACCTAGTAAGTTTTTCTTCACATATTATCATGCACAAAATTTAGATTTTATGGTATATTTTAACATGTATACAAAGCCACAATAACCAAAAGCTAGTGGTGAACAGAGTCATCTGAAACATCTGAGTAAACCTTAACAAAATGGAAAATGCTGTACTTATGACTCCAGTCCCCTCCCTCCCCCTTCTCTCTTCTTCTTTATGCTGTGCATTCTAAACCAAGGATAAAGATTGGTACTTCTATGAGAGTAAAACAGAATGAACAATGTTAAGTACTCCCTTCATGTAAACAAAATATGAAGACCGAGAGAGGAAATATGTGCCAACCCAGTGGGTTCCTTGGCTGCCATCAAGCTAGAGCATGGTGAAGACCAACTAGAGGGCTGCTGGCAATCAAGGCCAATACACCTTCATTCAGAAAATATAATCTCAGGGCTGGGGATGTGGCTTAGTGGTAGCGTGCTTACCTAGCATGCATGAAGCCCTGAGCTTGATTCCTCAGTGCCACATAAACAGAAAAAGCCCAAAGTAGTACTGTGGCTCAAGTGGTAGAGTGATAGCCTTGAGCAAAAAGAAACACAGGGACAGTGCTCAGGCCCTGAGTTCAAGCCCCAGGACTGGTAAAAAAAAAAAAAAAAGGAAGGAAGGAAGGAAGGAAGGAAGGAAGGAAGGAAGGAAGGAAGGAAGGAAGGAAGGAAGGAAAGAAGGAAGGAAGGAAAGAAGGAAGGAAGGAAAGAAGGAGGGAAGGAAAGAAGGAAGGAAGGAAAGAAGGAGGGAGGGAGGGAGTCAAAGGCCCAAAGCAACATGGATGGATTTATCTTGTAATTTGACACTGTGGTCTGCTTTTTCATATTACATATGTGATTTTAGTGTCACCTCAGGAGCCAAATTTAAAACCAAACTTACACATTTTATTAATTACTGCATTTTTCTTCCCCTTTCTTTTTTGTTTTTGGCAGTACTGGGGTTTGAACTCAGGGCTTTGCACTTATTGGATAGGTGCTTTACAGTTTGAACCACACCTCTAGTCCAAGGACTTCACTTTCTCAAAAGCCCTTTCTTCCAGTGGTAAATACTGGCCAAAAGAAGGTTCTTTCAAATGTAGGAACACTTAAAGAAAAAAAACCCTCAGCCTATGTCCCACATCTGGGATACAGAAAGCATAAAATCCCCCAGAGGAAAGTCAGGGAATTCTTAAAATTCTTAAGAGGGGAAAGGTTATAGAAAGCAGACTAGAAAAAAGACAGTTTTATGTAAATAATGAACAGTGGTTTTCAATTATTAAAGAGAAAAGCCGATGGTGAAAAATCAGCCTCCCAAGCTGAACACAAACTATTTTTCCAAGGAAAAACTGCCTCATCACATTCAGAAGAGAGAAGGAAAAACAAAAAAACTTTCATGCACAGGGAAGGCCAGCTCAGAATCACAATGTGCTCTGTCTCCAAAAGAAAGGAACACGGTATCATCCATGTGGATACCACCTTGTCCTTAGACCATAAATGCTTAGACCAGACTAGACACACACTATGTGAAAATAAAATGGCAAAGGTTTTATGAAGCATTTCAGAATCAAGAGCAGAACTTGACGAACAACAACCAACCCCTACAAAACAGCCATGCTGAATAAAACATATCAAATAGAAATAACTCTTGGACTCTGCCAGTATTATGTCTAGCACCCCAAGTTTCAAGGCGGCTGGCTGGATCCTTCAAGGTCAGAGACCCAGCCAAAAGAAATAGTCTTCTGAGGTTAGGCCTGGGGAGGGGCATGGTCTTGGGCAATAGGCTGAGACTAAAGTAGCCTGAAGGGATTATTTCTTGCTCTTCTCATCAAACAGTACAGCTAACAAGTTTTTAATGCCTGTATGCATATATTAAATGCCCACAAGTCTGAGATTGGATGCTGTTATCAATGAAATGAGGGATTTAGGCACCCAGATGAGGGCAGACTGAAGGGTTCTTTTATAGGTCCTGCAGCCATACCATTAAAGTTCTAGAAGCTACTGGCCTTCAAGCTGTGTGTGTTGGGGGAGAGGAAAAACATGTGAAGGTATTTTCAGCTTTGGGGGAATAGGTTAATGAAAAAAAAAAGTGAAAACCAGAAATTTTCCATCTCAGATTCTGTACAAGCATTCTCTGAAAGCTGCAGAGTGACTGGTTTTATTCTCTCCTCGCCCCTCCCCCCCTGCTGCCTGCCCCATGCAGACCACCTGCCTATCCAGGCTCAGGGACCATAAGGTCCTCCACACTGTGGGGTCTTCACGTTCAATAGGATAAAACTCTCTTTATAACTGCAGTCACTTCTGCCCCATTGCTTCCCATTATATGGGGGCAGGCCCAAGTCCAGCCAAGCAAGAAGAAAGGACCCTGAAGCCCAGAATGCTATTCCCAGGCTGTCATTTCAACATGGCAAACTATTTTCAAAGGTTCCTTCGTTGCTGCTTCAAACGATGTGCAGTCACAGCAGAAAGGGGATGAGTACTCTGGAAAAGCCACACGGGCCAGTGCAAAAACTCACAGAAACAGGACTGCTAAAGAGACCTCAGGAATTGTGATACTGACAACTCTACGCTGTTTTCTTTGTCTCTGATTGTACCCAGCCCCCTACCTCTTCTCTCTCAGCTAGTAAGGCCTTGTGGATCCACCCAGGACTTTCACTGTATTGAGTATATAGCACATTGCTCAGGCATCACACTACACATTCTGTGTGCATTGCATTCTAGTATATGAAATTATCTCAGACCTAAACTCAGGCTTAGGATTGAGTAGAGATCTCATCACTGACATGAGCAAGTAAAAAGAAAATCCTGCTTCTTCTTATTTGAAGCCAAAGAAAGTTTAAAATTTTCCAGAAGAAAATGTCTGCCAGGAAATTTAAGGGAGAACACGTTACTCACGAAACCTAGACACTTAAATAACCTAATGTTATTCATTGGGGTTTTTATTTGTTTTTTAAAGATGTAAGGGGCCAGGCAGGGTGGCTATGTCTGTAATCCCAGTTACTTGGGAAGATGCAAATAGGAGGATCAACATTTGAGACACTGGCCCCCCCCAAAAAAATTGTTAGTAAGACCCTAACTTTCTTGTGCATTAGGAAAAACTAATTACCAAGTCAAGCCTCAGATGATCAAGTTTTTACCTAAAATATACTCAAGTTTAAAAGTTCCAAAAGAAAAGAAATGAACATGGCAAAAATGATCGAGTGTGGTACCTAAACGGACTACTTGATCCATTACAATGGTCAATGAAACAATGCCCATCAAAGGCTAAGAGGTTGATCAGAAAGACCCCAAAACTTACCTATCGCTTCTCTCCTCTCGCAGTCTTTTTCTCCCCCTGAAGACCCCCTTCAACACATGGTGCCTTTGAGGAATCGAGTGTGAACACTGGGAAGTCTACGGATAATCTATCAAGCAATTCACCCCTAGTTCGCTGTGCTTCAGAATTAGCAGAACTCAGCTCCCTTAAATCTCTGGCTCAGTTTAGGAGTTCAGCATTTCAATATGGCAAAAAATCACCAACTATTCACAGCAGCTAATTCTATTAATATATAGTTTGCAAGTCTCAGGAGGTTTCTAAAGGACGTAGGAGCCTCATCTCCCCTGAAATTTTCTTTTTCTTCTCTAGTATACCAATTTTTTTGGGGGGACTTGAACTCTGGGCCTGGGCACTGTCCCTCAGCTCTTCAGTTCAAGGCTCACGCTCTACCACTTGAGCCACAGCACCACTTCCAGTTTTCTGAGTGATTAATTGGAGATAAGAGTCTCATGGACTTTCTTGCCTGGGTTGGCTTTGAACCGCTATGCTCAGCCTCCTGAGTAGCTAGGATTACAGGCATGCGCCACCATACCCAGCTAGTATACCAATTTTTATTACCCAGCTTTCCTTCCCATTCTTTCTTCTTTTTGGGGGGAGGGGGGAAGAGGTCGGTCATGAGGCTTGAACTCAGGACCTAGGCACTGTCTCTGAGCTTTTCTGCTCAAGGCTAGCATTCTACCACTTTGAGGCACAGCACTGCTTCCTTGCCCATTCTTTTGTGTATACACTCTAGTAATTTAAGGATCACTGTTACTACAAGGCAATTCAGTCAACACAAGTATCTTTCTATATATGCCATATATATGTGTATGTATAATTCTGTTGTTGAGGTATCTGTCTGTCTGTCCTTCTGTCTGTCTGGCTGTCTCTCTCTCTCTCTCTGCATACTTAGTCCAAAAGAAATGAATTATAATTATCTTAAGTAGCTTTTCAAAAGAACTCAAAATTATTCTGCTTTAGTTCTGCTTCTGCTGCAGCTATTCCAATTGCTGATGCACAGAGAAACTTTGTTTCTATAATCTTAGTTGCTTTTCACAAATTCAGTCCTTTACTTTCCAATAAGAACATGGTAAAGCAGTATTGTTCCTTCCGAAATAGAATCAATTCCAGAGACAGAACTTGAGTCCAAAACTAAGTTTCTTTCCTTTATGAAACCATTTTTTTAAAGAATGTTAAACATTAAAATTCCATTTTTGCCTTCTTCACACCAAGACAGCACAGAAAGAGTATGATGAGAAAGCAAGAAAGAGGAGAACCCTCAACTAGCACGTAAAGTTTCAGAAATGCCTAAGCCTGTTTACAGAATGAATCACATGACAGTATAAAAGATCTTTCAATTCCTTCGATTTAGAATATATAGAAGGGCCAAAGATAGAAGAGAAAAATAACCTCATAGAAATTTAGACATGTCTCAAATTAAGATGGATTAAAAACCCCCTTACGTGCCAAATTAAGGAGCACAGCAAAATGATGAATGGGCTGGGGGTGGAGTTGGCAGATATGAATACGAATGCCTGCATGCTGTCTGCTAGCTTTGATCAGCTCTCAAACCCTCCATCCTCAGCCACAAGCTGGTACCCACTTCATGGAGAGATGAAATGTGTGTGATGATCTGAGTTAGCCTAGAAACCAATGTAGAGTAAGAGTTCAATAATTTGTTTCTAATACAAGATCATTAACTTCAAACATGTAAGATTAATTTATCCCATCCATAAAGCCTTTTATTTGACAGCTGTCTTCATTTCTAATGAAATGAAAAATGTTATTTTCTCTCCGAGATAGATTGGGAGATTAATTGAGCTAATATCTACAAAGTGCTTACTACTTCATGATAGGTTTTTAAACACACACACACACACACACACACACACACACACACACACACACACACACACACACACACACACACACACACACACACATTATATATAATTTACCTCAGAACATAATCAGTTGTTGAGACCAAAAAAAAGAACCACTTTCTTGGGTATGAATCCTAGCACCATCATGTCCTTAAATGTGTTCCTGATTACTCCCCTGTAACACGGATAAAATAATAGTACCTTTCCCACAGGGTTTCTGCGAAGCCTTAAAGAGTTTCCGGGATATATAAATTGCTCAATTAATACTAGTAGCCACCGTTATCTTCTTCATGAGAATGCCCAAGTTATTCCAACGGAAAGGAAATGCTCCATGACCCCACAAGGAAGTGTTCATAAAACTAACCCAGAGAACTTTATTCCCAAAATAGGCACAATGCATTGTCTTTTTAACAACCTTGCAGTTTCGGGAACCTAAAAATACCAAATGTTTTGACAAATATAAAGCATTTGATGCCAAAAGGTTTGTCTTTCCTGCTCAATTGTATGATAATAACTTTCAGTCTGCATATTCTACGTAACTAATCTGAGAAAAACAGAAGTCTTCAAATCTAATACCACTTCTTCACCAACTAAAGTTGACAGATAAAAATTACTGATAGATATGTGCTGACAGTTAGAAAATATCCTAAAAGCAGAAACATGTGACATTTAACAGATGAAAAAATTACTTCCAACTTCAATATTCTTTTTTTATAACTCTAGAGTTTAATGGAAATTCATTTCTCATTTCTTGTAAATGACAACACATGTTAACTTTCAGTGGGTCATCTCTTTTAAATTTGTACTTAAGACTCCTTAATTCTGTATCAGCACACCCCCACCCCTCAATTTTTAGATATGTGATTTCTTTTCTCACCACTATGATGGTCATTTAATGTCGACTGGCTCATGGGTTATGAAGGACATTTAAGTAAACATTTCTGGGAATGTTGGAGAAGCTTCCAGGAAAAAATAGCATTTCAACTGACTAAAGCTAATTGAATTGCCCTTCTCAATGTAGACAGGCTCTTCCAGTCCTTTAAGAACCAAAAAGTAGTAAGGGGGGGAATCTCTCCCCCCCTCCCCCGCCTTCCCCCCTCCTTCCTTCTCTCCTTCCCATCCCCCTCTCTGCAGGACTCCTTGTGCTGAGATACTGCTCTCCCATCCTGGGTTGGGATTCCCATCAATTCCTAATTCTCAGGCCTTTGCATTCATTAATTTTACTAAACCTTCAGGTTGCAGACAGCCAATGACTGGAAGTTGAGATTTCCCAACTTCCATAATCTGAATCATTTCCCTTCATAGAATTCTTTCTACACAGACTATAAGAGGCTGACAGATATCTTATTAGTTCTGTTTCTCTGAAAAATCCTAATATGCCCATGAAGACTATTCAGGCCAAAGCCATGCTCTGAGACCTCCTTGAGAAACTGAGCAGTCATCTCTCGCTGCACTCTTTCCCAAATCCCTAATTACCTCTAATATCATCCACCAAATCCTTCTTACGCTTTTCCCCAAGAAAAATTATTGCTTGTACTGTGATCATTTTACCACATTTACTCCCGGGAATTATCTTATAGGACAGCTTTACAAGCAGAGAAGTGAAGAAAGACCTTGGATGGTTAAGTACACTGTACAGCATCACTCAGTAGTGGTCAGGTAATGTCTTCCTGATGTCAGAGTCAAGAGTTTGCTTTGCTGTGCCCCACATGCTTTCTTCCCATGTGCAGGCTCCAGTTCCCCGACCCTGGAACTTCTCTCATGTACATGGTCCCATGACCTCACATGGTGAGACGCTACGGGTCTCCTAAGCTCACTCCCATCTACTTCCTCCTAATTTGGCTGCCAAGGTACTCCTCTCCCATTTAAACCTAAGTTCATCTTCCATTTAAAACTAACCTCTTACTCTATTTTTCCCAAGTGGTTATATGAAAATCACTTTGATTCCTTCCTATCCATTTCCCCCTATATACAATTTTGTCACCAAATTATGCTTCCACATATGCAACATGAGTCTACATTGTTAAAACAGACTCCTGATTGAGACTTTATTCTAGGATTCTGTATCATCTTCTAAGGTTAACTTTTCTTCATCTGGCTACTTTTATAGAGTCATTCAGTACCATATATATTTGCAGCAAATTTTTTTTCTGGCTCTTCAAGCCACTTTTTGTATAATTCTGTAGACTGGTCATAATTTCATCTACTGCAGATTTTCATGGGAAGAACTGCAAAATATGTTGAACTTCTCTTGTACAATCTACTCTGGTCCCCTCATTTATGGATTTAGCTAGATTTTTTTTTAGAAATACAAATTTTGAGTATGTATTTCTATTATCCCTTTAAAATCTAGCACCAGGCCCTTCCAGTTTATCCTCTCACAATGATAGCTCTAAGAAACAATAATCCCACATTCAATGCCTTACCACACTAATTCAGCAGGCCTATGATACTCAAACCCTACACATTGATCAGTTCAAAAGAGAATGAGTTCCAAGATCTTGGAATATAGTTGATAGAGTTTGTGTGTGTGTGTGTGTGTGTGTGTGTGTGTGTGTGTGTGTGTGTGTGTGTGACAGAGAGAGAGAGAGAGAGAGAGAGAGAGAGAGAGAGAGAGAGAGAGAGAGAGAGAGAGAGAGGGCTTTGGTTCAAGTAGTACCAGTTTGATCAGATATTACAATGGTTTACAATGAATTTCTGTCCTTGCTAGGGCACAGGTACTGACACGCTCTCTGGGCTCTGTTAATAAAGGCACTAATGTCAGTAATGAAGGCTCTGCTCCCATGACCTAATCACCTCTCCCCAAGGCTCCACGTTTGGGAGTGAGGATTTTACATAGGAATTGGAGGTGGGGGTGTGGGGGGGTTACATCCAGACCACATCCTTTTCTATTCTATTCTTTGATTTCAAATTTCTTCTTTTATTAAATGTTTAATTAGCATACATGAATAGCACTAGGGAGGTTTCATCGTGACAATTCCATACCTCCTCCATTCTACTGCCGTAACTCCACCCTCTCTTCCTTTTTCAGCATATGTATGTTTGGGTGATGTATATGTGTATATATATCTATATATATTATATTCAGTCAGAATAGAGATTTTTTTCTTTGCTATGCTTTCTTCCCGTGCTCCAGTGCCCCAACCCTGGAACCCTGCAAGATATTATATAGAATAGCATATATTATATAATTGTATATATTATATATACATATATATGTAATACACTCTGCTTACTCTGCTTTTCCTTTCTGTTTCTCTTATACTATTTTCCCATCCTTACAGTCCTACCTTCACATTCAAGTCCCATAATCATCATCATCATCATTTTAAGTTTAAATTCCACAAATATGTGAAAACATGTTATTTAGCTTTTTGATTTTAGATTATCTTGCTCAACATGATGGTTTCCAGTTCTATCTACCTTCCCATAAATGCCATAACTTCATTTTTCTTTGTAGAATAATACTCCATGGTGTGTGTGTGTGTGTGTGTGTGTGTGTGTGTGTGTGTGTGTGTGTGTGTACAGTTTCTTTATCCACTCATCAGTTGTTATGCATGCTGGCTGAGCCATAGCTTGGTATTATGAAGAGAGCAGCAATTTTCTTGTCCAATAATTTACATTCCTCAAGCTATATGCCCAAGAATAGTATCTTTTTCTTTTCCTTTCTGTTACTGGCGGTACCAGTTTGAACTCAAGACCTTGTGATAGTTAGGCAGGTGCTCTCCAATTAAGACAAACCCCCAGCCCTGGATGTGCGCTGTTTTATTAAGTTTTAGACACTGTCAAAGAATAAAATATGTAGATGTTAAGCAAAAGGCCTAAGGAAATTCACAGGAAAGTAACTTGTTGGTATTTTACTCAGAATTTTAGTTCAGTTGATTAAAATGAACATTGTTGGGTGTGTGGGATGATGTTTTCATCCTCAGTCTTCAAATGCTGATCAATGACTTTTTAAAAAATTAGTGGATTTTTTGTTTATTTTTCTGCTGCTCACATTCTGCAACATTTTTACTTTTCTTTGATTTTCATTATTGCCTTACAGATCATATTCCTTGGCCTCAAAATCCTAAGGGACTTTCTAAACACATCCTCCTATGAATCATAATCAAACTCAGAATACCACAGACTTGGTTTGTAAAACAATGATGCATACATGTAATTAACCCAAAGTCTGAAGACTGTCTTCCCATACTTCTCCATTTTAGTTTCTAGCAACCAATCCTGCCAGGAATTCAAGCACTACCTCCTTTTCCCTCCTCTAGTTGTAACCTACCTTTCTATTCATCTTTAAACCACCCGCAAATTCTGGTGGCAGTTGCTCTAAATCTGTCCACTTTCCCCACAACCATGATGTCCTGCACAGCCTCTGAACCAGTATCGCTGCATTTAAACTGATCATCCCCGTCCATCAGCATTCCATCTGCTTTAAAAAATCTCCAAGAACTAGGAACACCTCATGTGCACAGAAACAGCGTAGCTGGAGCCAGGGAGTCAGTGGCTCAGCACTTAGGAAACACTTGCAAAATAGTTATTGACTGGGTAAATTTAGCTAATGTGAAAGATGTAAACCTTGAAATAGAGATAATTACACAGCTGTACAAATATATAAAAAAGAAGCAATAAATATCTTTTTTTTGTGTGTGGACTGAGACAAGCCTTTTGGAGGTGAAATGCTCTCAATTCTAGAACCCTGAGGACCATGCAGGGTCATTGTGAGAGTTGACTGAGTGCTGCAATCTGTGCCCAGTTTGCTCTCAACCCTCCCAGAGGTACTAGGCTCTCACTAGATCTACTCCAGGCTGCCAGGCAGGGCTTATCACCCCCAAGTCTCTCCAAAGCCACCAGTAACATGCCAGGTACCCTATGATCACAGTCCATGTCCCAAATATCTTTTTGTTTCCTGACAATCTACGGATGGTTTCCTTGAGTCTTGTCAGGGTCTTAAAAAAATTCTGCCTTGAAACATTCAGCCAACCAACATGGGGTTATACATCTCAACACCCTTTCTTGAGAACAGCAAGGCCTCACTTTCTCATGTTAAGACTTCTACTTACACTGTTCTGCTTTGAAATTTACAGCAATCCGCTTCACGTTCCAATTTTTAACCTATGTCCATGGATATTATTATTATGTAATGATTTTTGCTATAGAGGTTTTATTAGTGTCACTTTTGCAAGTGTTTAAGAAAGTATCATTTTTTTGTAATGCTAACTTTTTTTCATGCCATGAATTAAAGTGAAGGTTACTACTCTTTATCATGTCTTCTGTAAGCTATACAAGTCCTATTATAGTGTGCTATCATGTATGATGGCGGATAGTTAAAGAACAAAACTTTTTGAGTCAATGACCTGGATCCACATGACAAAAAAAAAAAAAAAACCCAAAACCAGTAAACAAAAAACAGGCTTTTGGGGGCTGGGAAGGTGGCTCAGTGGTAGAGCGCTTTGCCTTGCATGTATGAGGTCCTAGGTTTGATTCCTCAGCACCATATAAGCAGAAAAAAAGCCGGAAGTGGCGCTGTGGCTCAAGTGGTAGAGTGCTAGCCTTGAGTGTAAGAGCTGAGGGACAGCGCCCATGCCCAGAGTTCAGGCCCACGACCGGATCCCCCCCCCAAAAAACACACACACACACACACACACACAAAAACAGGCTTTTGCAGAAATATTTCAACTATGTTTCATAGCTGTAAAATTACAACAAGATGCCCATGTCACAAGACCACAGGAAAGATGAATAATATAAGCAAAGTTCCCAGTCCCATGGCTAGCATATTAAAGGTATGTAAAGAGTTCTATTTTATTTAAGAAAGAGAGAAATATTGCAACTCAAATCTGGCAACACTGCCAGATACATAATGTTTATGTCTGTGTGCACGCACAAGGTCAGGAATGCTGAACTTGGTGTCTGCAGCCTTGTCTTGATGAATTGACTGTCTGTTCTTCACTTCCTTTAGCATCCTACTTAGATAGTGCTAGTCTATTCTTGGCATCTCATAATCTTTTCTCCTGTGTAATTTATCTACCCAAACTTTCATATTCACCCAACCCATCAGGTCCTTTTTCCTTAGCTACTGATTTTGGTCAAACACGAGGTAGCCCTCTTGTCCATGCTGGAGAAAACTGTACTAAGTTTTGAGAATTTTTTTTCTCATGTCTTGACTCAAATGGATGTGGAAGCTATCGATCCACTTGTCTTGAGATTCTTATATTCAATGAACTGGGAATGGAACAGAAGATATCAAACAAAGGATTTTATGAAGTAACTGACTTGCCATAACTCTCTATACCCTGATGTGCTCTCCCAAGAAAGACAAAGCTCACATTCTCAAAATCAGCAAGCAAGAAGGAACTAGCCGCCTCAGTCTCCAAGGGCATCTCTTTTCTCATTGACTCCAGCAGTGAGCCCTGTGATTATCTAGGTAATGGTGTAAGTCTAGGCAAACAAGACACAGAAAAGCCAGGACCAGCTAACTAGCCAATGGCCAACAAATCTACAGATATCTCTTTTCCATAATCCTTTCAGTTCACCACGGCCATAGCATATAGTTAAAAGATATGACTTGGAATCTGTTATAGCTTGAATTCTCTCCCCCCCATATCCATACACCAATTCAGAGGTCAAAATCCAAACCCCTCATCTCTTTGAAAACAAAGAGATTGTGGATTTTACTGGATGACATGATGTTATAAAAAAAAAATTGAAGACAGACACACAATTACATGTGAAAATGAAGACAGAGATGGAATGAAGCATTTATAGTCCAGGGATGCTAAAGAACACGAACACACACACACACACACACACACACACACACACACACACACACACACACAACCACCAACAGATTAGAAAGAGGCACAGAACAGTTTTTCCCTTATCATCTCAAGAGGAATCAGTTTGTCAATACCTTCACTCTGCACTCCTAGCCTCCAGCATTGTGAGACAATACATTTCTGGTATTTAAGCCACCAATTTGTGATATTCCTTTATGGTAGTCCTACCAAATTAACAGAGTCCTAGCTCTACAATTTCCTCATTCCTTTCCTGTATTTACTTTTTTTTTAAATTAGCGCATGTTGATTATACAGGAGGCGATTTCATTATGACATCTCTACTTATGTACACAATGTATTCAAATCAATTTTACTTCCTCTACCACTCTCCCAATTTGCTCATTTCTAAAGTATGTAGTATAGCTCTTATTGTATCTACGGCAGATACCAATAAAAACATACAGTAGCTAACAAATGCCATTCTCAGATTTATTACACATACTTTGAACATGCATGATCGGAGACATTTCCCACACACATTATGGAGCTCAGATGCTGCAGAGAAGCAGCTCTCAGTCAGCCCTGCATTATATAAATTGTGTTAAAACCCTACGTACCCTGAGCATTTCCAACAAAGTCTCCTTTGAACTACTGGTGATATCAAGGGCCTTTGTATTTCACACAGACCACCTTTACCCCGGTCCCACATAGATAGTGATATCAACCCCTTTCCAAATTGAGACACAGGACAATTGAGTGGGTAATCCAAGTTTACACAGAAAGTGAAGAAGACAATCTATAATCCCAGGCACTCTGACCAAGACTACTTATAAAACACTTAACTTTGCAACTCACAGCATTACTCTCTAAGTAAGTACGTTACCATTCAATCAACTTCCCTACAAGCCTTTTCCTCAGCAAAATGAACCACTATCTTCCGTCCATGTGCTTCTGCATCCAGCAATGGTGCACCATCATCTTACAAACTCTACCTCCGATTTACCTGTACATCCTTGCTTAAATACAACATACTCTCTTCAGTGGGATCCTATCTTCTACCTGCCAACAACCAGACTGATACTCTTCTAATTCAAAGGATAAAGCCTTTTTTAATGGAGTTTATCTTGACAATCTATAATCTACAAGCTGTCTCCCATGCATTACTCCATATTTTTGAGAATTCAGGAACGGTGCCAGTTATTAAGGCAGCTTCCATCTTAAAAGATGATGAAAGACATAAAATATTTACAAAATCCTTGAAAACAGAAGGAAGTCAGTTTGCATGAGAATGATAAATTACAATTGGAATGTACAGGTAGCACTTCATACGAAATGAAGGAAGAACAACACTAAGGTACTGTCTGAACTAGAGTTTAAAAGGGGCCAGGAAAAATGTCATCAGCTTTTCAATGTCTCTACCCATTTGGTCCTAACTTATAAGCATACTGAATTATTTTAAGTTGCACAGTTACCTTCTTTTCTTACATTTACAATTTCAGCCCTTCGATACAAAAGTGAGTTGAGAGGGCTGGGAAGGTGGTTCAGGAGTAGAGTGCTTGCCTTGCATGCATGAGGCCCTGTGTTCAATTCCTCATCACCACATAAGCAGAGAAAGCTGGAAGTGGCGCTGTGGCTCAAGTGATAGAGCGCTAGCCTTGAGCTGAAGAGCTGAGGGACAGTGCTCAGGCCCAGAGTTCAGGCCCCATGACTGACAAAAAAAAAGGGAGGGGGCAGGGGAGTTGAGTTGAGATTGATTTCAGGGTTAAGCAGCTGGGAGTCACTCTTAGTCATTTTTGTCTTTCCTACAGTGCCAAGCACCATTGATTACATACAATAGAGGCCTTCAAAACATGTGTGGAAAACAATGAAAGACTATATGAAGAAGGAAGGAAAAGGAAAGAAAGAGGATTCTATAAAAGCCAGTAAGTCAAGTCCTGGATCAGGCAGGCAGCCATTACTTTTCTGCCATCTCCTCCTTGCCTCAGCTGTCTGACTTTTTTATTTATTTATTTATTTATTTTTGGGTCCGGTGGTGGGCCTGAACTTTGGGCCTGGGTGCTGTCCCTCAGCTCTTCAGCTCAAGGCTAGCACTCTACCACTTGAGCCACAGCACCACTTCCGGCTTTTTTCTTTTTGCTTATGTGGTGCTGAGGAATCAAACCCAGGGCCTCAGGCATGCAAGGCAAGCGCTCTACCACTGAGCCACCTTCCCAGCCCATCAGCTGTCTGTCTTGTCTGCTTTTATTTTACTTTTTCTTTGTTTACTTTTGTATAAAATCCTTTGAGGCTCAATTCTTTCTTCCTTCCTAGTTGAGTATTTTCTGCCCTAGTAACTCTCTCCAATCTCTTGCTTCCCGTAATCCTACTGCACGCATGTTTCTCCCTTCAGCCCTGGGTTGTTCTTCTTGTTTCATATTCAATTATCCTAGATTTTACAGCTTCTCAAGGCTGAAAAACACATCTTATTTATTCTGCATGTCTCCCATGTTCCTGACACCCAGTCATCTCCTTAAATACAAAAGTACCTGGCAAATACTTGCTGAATGAGTAAGTCCTTTCAGTTGCCCTATCACTCAAGTGTAGTGTCCTTTCATCTGGCTCTCCAAGTTCAGAAGTGCATTGGAGAAAGTTATACATCAAAGGGTTCATTCCCAAGTAACAAAGATTTATCTTTTGGACAACTTGCAGTCTCTGAACAGTCAATGGCTTCAAGGGGGAAAAAGAGGAAAAGGAAAAATGTTAGAATACAAAGAAGGATTTGTTAAATTAAGCACCATTATTCTGTAAGCTCAACTGACTTTTTTTTTAGGTACAAGGTATATAATTTTAGGGAATTCAGTTCATAAATACTTATATGCATGTGTTTTCCAATATGTTTCTCAATGATAACATATTTCAAAGACAAAAGTTAACAACTTTTTAAAAACAAATTGTATTTTAAAGTTTTTACAGCACACAACTATATTTGTTTTCTTCTAAGAAGAATGATTCTATGGCAGTCACATGAAGTCCTAAAATATTAATGATCAAAAATCTTAGGATCTTAACACAACACATAGCTATAACAAGATACCTAAAGAATATGAGTTTCTTTGCAAGGGGAACAAAAAGGTGATATCAAGATTTATACTAGTGTTTAAGACAGAATAAATTGAACAACTGCATAAAAGCAACAGATCAATTCTTAGTTTGTTCACTATTCCTGAGGTCTCCTTAGAACCAGCAGGCTTTAACTTCTGGAAGAGTTTGGGTGAACACAGAGGAGGAAGTTAACAAATACTTACCTCAAAACTAAAGAGGCCAGAAAAAAATACTCTTAGAGATCTTTGTAGGTTTTCTGTGATTCTAAGAGTCAGTTTCCTTTGAGAAAAGTAATTGTCGACAGCATTTTAAAATTGCTTTAAAACTATGGGCCACAAAACAAAGTTGAGCCAGGTGCTGGTGGTTCATACCTATAATCCTAGATATTTAGGATTAGGAGGCTGAGATCTAAGGATTATGGTTCAAAGACAGCCCATGTGGCAAACTACATGGGTCTCTTTTATCCAGTTAGCCACCAAAAAGCCAGAAGTGGAAGCTGTGACTCAAAGTGGTAGAGCACTAGTCTTGAGCAAAAAAAAAAAAAAAAGCTCACATACTAAGTACAATAATGTCTGATTTTCATGTTGAGAAAAATAACAGAACCACTGGTCTGAAACCATAGGGTGACTCTATTCAAATTCTGTTTTCTTTTTCTTTTCATTTTGTTGGTCATGGGGCTTGAACTCTGGGCTTGGGTGCTGTCCCTGAGCTCTTCAGCTCAAGGCTAGAGCTCTACCACTGGAGCCACAGTGTCACTTCCAGTTTTTTGGTGGATTATTGAAGATAAAGAGTCTCAAGGACTTTCCTCCCTGGGCTGGCTTTGATCCGTGATCCTCAGACCTCAGCCTCTTAAGTAACTACTAAAGGCTGATGACTGGCCAAAATTCTGTTTTCTTAAACAAAATGAAACAAAGTTCACATTGTTTCTAACAATACCATTATTCTTTTGAACCATACAGACAGCTACAAACAAGGAGCTTGGAAGAGTAGTTTCCAGGGACTCTCTAACATGGGCCACTTCTTGTTAACCATATGACTAGTCAAAACCTCACATTTGCATGTGACCACCGAGATTCCTTCCCTCCACTGCAGGTCTGGGTCTACCATAGAAACAAAGCAGAAAAAAGATTATAATTATATATGCATATAGACATGAACATACATGTCCATGCATATGAATACATACATATATATGTGCATGCATGTAGATGTGTATGTGTATACATACATATGGTCTCTATGGAACACCAGGGATGTTTTTTAAAAATAAATGTCTAGGAGTTGAGGATTCAGTCCAATGAAAGAACAGTTGCCTAGCAAGTGCAAGGCATTTGTTCTTCAGCTGTGACCAAAAAAAAAGCTAAAAGTAAATGTCTAGAATAAGTGAACTATAGATGGGGAATCTAAGTACAGTATGGTGGATTTGCTAATTAATTTTATTGTGGCAGTCATCACACAACACGTAAACATATCCAATGAATCTTTGTCAATTAAATATTTCTTTAAATGTGAAAAAAAAAAGCTTCATTGGGGAAAGGCGACACAGTACAGACAGAGCAATTTGAAACATTTGCTGAATGAAGACGGAACCAAGTTAATATATCAGTATTTACTGAATCAGGCAATTAAAAAACTTTGCTTTAAATAGAAACTGTAAAGGCAGCTTTCACATAAAACAGTAGAACAATCTCTTCTACATCCTATAATCAAATCATTCTTCATTTCCAAGTTTTCCTAGTTCAGATGAGCAGAAGTCACAGAAATCAGTCAGAGCTCCAGAAAGCAAAATCAAACATCCTTTCAGATAACCTCACTTAAACCCTGTTAGACAGAGAGAAACTCAGTCTCCTTCAGAAATCCTAGAGGACAAACCATTATAAAAAAACTTCCCTGTATTTAGCATAAAGCCCTCTTGATGCCTGCTTCACGTTGATTTTCCTTTCTTTTTCTTCAGGGAAGATAGAAAACAGCTGTTCAACATTCTCTTTGCGCATACTCTTTCATTTCAGCCTGGCCCACTGCCACTTTGGAGAGAAGTGTAACAGCTTCAGGTGACTCCAGAGTGCAGCTGGTCGCTGCCTGAGTAGCCATGGGGCTGAAGAGCCTGTCCACCTTCCTATGTATATCTCATGGGAAATGCCATTAACTGGCAAAGGTCTCAAGAAAAGATTTTCCCAGAATTGGTGGCCTTCTAAACATCCATCAATTACAGTCAATCTGCAGATAGAGTAGAACAATAAAAGCAGGCCACTGTGAGAGTGTAAGTGTACAGTCAGCACTGTCTAGCTTAGCCGTTTTCCTGCAGTCAAGCATCTTGGGGCTCACTTCCTTTCTACTTGATGGATTTGTGCTGACTGCACATTAGCATGGGATATTTTTGAGCTACTTGGTGACTTTTGTCATGTAGTTCCCCAGTTTCTTGTTACGGACTCAACTTTCTGGATAAAAGTAGCTTTAGAATTCGACAACACTTTGTAGAAGAAATACAAATGGCTAATAGATACATGAAGGAATGTTCAATATCCTTCAAGTCAAAACCACACTAATATTCCATCTCACCCCAGTCAGAATGGCAGCCACCAAGAAGACAAACAACAAAAGATAGTGGGAAAGGAATCCTCATACGTTATACTGTTGGTGGGAATGAAAAATAGCGCTACCACTATGGAAATCAGTATGGAGGTTCAAAAAATACCAAAAAAACGAATAGATATCGCCTCTGACCCTGCTATATATCACTACTATGCATATATTGGAAGCATAGTAAATCAATACACCAAAAAAAAGACACCTGCTAGTTGGTAGAATCATCTGAGGTGGCCAAGAACCGATGAATGGATAAAAAAAGATGTCTCACACACACACTATAGAAAAGTATGAAGTCATAAATAAAAAAATAATGTCATTTGCAGAAAAACAGATGGAAGTGGAAAATGTCATTTAGAGCAAGACAAGCCAAACTGAAAAAAGAAAGATATTGTCTGATTTTGCTCATTTGTGAAAGTTAGATCTATAAGACATGCTTATGGACATGAACATACGCATACACACACACACCACACACACACACACACACACACACACACACACACACACACACACAAACTTAGAAATTAGTCTAAATAAGAGACTACTTAGGAGAAGAAGGGGAAGAGAAAAGTGAATAACTGAGATACATTACAACTATGTATGAAACTAGTCTATAGAACCTCAGTGAAAGCTGTTGATCAATAAGGGATTAGAAAGGAAAGGAAAGAGAAATTCAATAACCTTTCTACATGCCAATCTAATCTAAGAGTTCTCTGTAAATAAGAATCAATTGCTAGCTAATTATTCCTCAAATGAGTAATCTACACTGGTTCAAGAACATAATCTGCAAATTACTGCATTGTACATCAAAACTTATACAAACAACACTCCTACTATAGGAATTCCCAACAAATACCTTGATTTTCCTTGGAATAGCTATGCAACAGTAAAGCCATTATATGGCCTGCATATTTTATCAATAAAAATATTATAGACCCAAAGCTTAATGAACCCATTTCCCTTACAAATTCCTTTTAAAAGTTATGAAATTTGGATTCAGCCTTTTTTCAGCTTAATTTATTCATACATTAAATGCTTGTTGTTTGCTGCTGATGTAAAGAGTGTAAATGTCTTCCATAGTCTACACTATTTTAAAAATCTTATGGCATGTGTGTTTGCAATGAATATTTCAAGTGGGAAGTGTAAAATGACAGCTTTTTAAATAAACTGGGCACCTACTCAATTTCTACTAAGAGTAGGGAAGCTAATTTAAACACACACACACACACACACACACACACACACACACACACACACACCATTGGGGATTTAATTTAATATAATTATCCTACTATATTTCACATTGGTAGAGAAGGGAGGCACCATTAATTCTATGAAGTTTTTGTCCTAGCATGCACATACATATAATCCATGGCAAATTCTCTCTTACCATGTCCATCTACTTTATATGTATACTTACTGCACATTATATTTTTGTAGCAAGACTACACCTATCTAAAGACCATAACTACTCCTGAATATAAATTACAAAATGGAATGCCAACTATCAGCATTGCCTATACTTTCTACATATGGAACAGGAAAATTACAAGGGAATTGAAACAAACAGAAGGCAACCTAGTGATAATGCACATGAAAATGCATAGTGGACTGAACAAACTACTCCATTCAAGAACCAGATAGCCTCAACTATCTTTTCTTCTCTTTCTAAATCAGAATCACTTTCTTTCTTCTCTGTCATCTCTAACAGGGTCTGTGGATACTCTTCCTCCAGCAGGTTTATACTTTTCTAGGCTCTGAAAAAGGATCTGGAATTCACACCTTCAACCTCAACGGGCTACAGTGTGCCCATCTATAGCAGAAGTTAGCAGTACCACTGGTAAAACAACAGAGATGAAGTTTATTAATGGGAAAGACTGAAGTGGGTTAATGGAAACTGAGCAATCAGCCCAAAACTCTTGCAGATGTTAGTAGAGGCCCCTGGACAAAATCCTCAGAGGGCTGGAGGGGAGGAAAAGAAGAGGAGGAAGCTGGGGAAATGGAGGTAGGAGACAGAATGTGTGTGTGGGGGGGAGGTATTGTGTTGTCTATAAACAACCAGTTAAAAAAGCTGGAGAAGCACATAAATAGTCTAGAGGAATGACAGTTTATGGGCAGCAGTAATAAAAGGCTTATTGAATATAAAGTTTCTAATTATATGAATTTGGAGCCACAAGGAAAAGTATCATTAAATGTTCAATTAATGTTAATCTCATCAAGATATACCATTAATTACTTATAAAATGACAAACAAGCCTCTTACCTTCTGTATATCCATTTTCACACTACTAAAAGTAAAGAGCTAGAAGTGTGGTTCATGTATTGAAGAGCATGCCTAGCAGTGCAAAGTTCTGAATTCAAACTCCACCACTACCAAAATAAACACAATTTTAAAATGTAAGTAAAATAGTTGCTATAGGACACTCCCCATCTCTGCTAGGCTAAATTATGAAAACATTAGGATCCTTGGAAAGCAATGAAAAGTTACTAGATAATTTGAAAACCCAAGTATTACTAGAACTACCTTCTCTATTAGGGGCCTCTCCTCTCCACCCACTGTCTATATCCCTGTGAATGTATAGACAAAATTTTATTAATAACAATGGCCTCTCTCATCCCATTCCAGACACTTTTGACTTTTCTTCTGGCTTGATTCTTTCCTGAAATACTTCAACATCATCTAACCAAACCAACCTCTCATATATAGCAGAAGTGGGACGCTAGCTAGAAATCAGATTCTGTGCCAAGTGCAAGTGGCTTATACCTGTAATCCTAGCTACTCAGAAAGTTGATATCTGAGAATCACTGTTCAAACCAGTTCAGTAAGGAAAGTCCCCGAGTCTCTTATCTCCTATTAGTCACAAGAAAACCAGAAGTGATACTGTGGAGTGGTGAGAGCACTAGCTTTGAGTGAAAAACATCAGGATCAACACTAGGCCCTCAGTTCAATCCCAACAGCGACCACAACCCCAGAGAGAGAGAGAGAGAGAGACAGAGACAGAGACAGAGACAGGGAGAGACACAGAGAGAGAGAAAGACAGAGAGAGAAAGACAGAGAGAGATCAGAATCTGTGATAACATTATATCAATAGAAGGTGTTTTTAAAGAACAATTAAAATATGACACACTTAATGCAAGGTTTAATATTTAAAGGAGAATTTCCAATGAGACTGGGCAATAAAGCTGAGTAGTATTTTATTTTTTATTTTTATTTATTTATTTTTGCCAGTCGTGGGGCCTGAACTCTGGGCCTGGGCACTGTCCCTCAGCTCTTCAGCTCAAGGCTAGCGCTCTACCACTTGAACCACAGTGCCACTTCCAGCTTTTTCTGCTTATGTGGTGCTGAGGAATGGAACCCAGGGCCTCATGCATGCAAGGCAAGCGCTCTACCACTGAGCCACCTTCCCAACCCCATGAGAAGCATTGTTTTTAAACATGTTTCTAATTTTTTTATTATCACCAAATAGGTATGACTGATCAGTTCTTCAGGAGTCTGAAATTCTAATCTTACTGTCCATTTAGCCACTAGTTCACCATATGAATTTCATGTGAAAATAATTTCCCTTTTTAATTCTCTGGGCTTAGACACTGGCCTCATTCCCATGTTGGCACTGATTCCAGGTCTGTAAAATTTTGTTGTGCTGTTCAAATATCTGCTAATAATTTGGTAGCCCCTCGGAGAATTTTATTCTACAGACACTATTGTATAGGGGAAGATAATTCTGTGATGAGAAAACCTTAAGGCATTTCGCAGAGTCCGATCTTTGCTCACATACGCTCTTTAGGCAGGGGTACTGGTCATCAGCAATTGTAGGTGCCTTACAGAGGAGCAAAGATCCAGCCCCTCTTAGAAAATGGAATAAGGCATCTGCTGTGAAGTTCCCTCATTCCCTCTATCACAGTGCCCACTGTTTTCCAAAGGCCTGTCACAAACACAATAGTGGATTTTTTTAAATTTAGGGGTTTGAGATGAGGGGGGAAAATAACACACACACACACACACACACACACACACACACACACACACACACACACACACACACACACACACACACACACACACACACACACACACACACACACACATATTCTGCCAGGAGCCCCTGGCTCGTGCCTGTAATTCTAACCTACTCAGAAGGCTAAGCTATTCTAATTACCTGAAGGGTTGTGGTTCCAAGCCAGGCCAGGTAGAAAAATCTTCAAGATTCTACCTCCAATGAACCAGCAAAAAGCCAAAGTGAAGACATGGCTAAAATGGCAGAGTGCATTTATTGGAATATACATATAAATAAGTATATACATATATATAAATGTATACATACACATACATATATGAATATATGTATATATATATGTATATTTATATACATGTGTGTATATGTACATATACACACATACATATACACACATATACACACATATTATACATACATTATTTGGGATTCAAGCATCCCAAGGGTTAAGTAATATTTAATATATGCATGACTACAAAATGCTAGTCTTTTACTAATTTCATTGCCTCCTCTGAAAACAAAGATGACCATGAAACCCAAATTGGAAGACTTTTTGGTTGGTTTGGGGACTTGAACTCAGGATCTGAGCACTGTCTCTGAGCTCTTTTTGCTCAAGAAGAGCCGTTCCACCACTTTGAGTCACAGTTCCACTTCCTGTTTTCTGGTGATTAACTGGAGATAAGAATCTCTCAGGTTTTCCTGTCCGGACTGGTTTGACCCACAATCCTCAGATGTCAGCCTCCTGAGTAGCTAAGATTAAAAGCCTGAGCCACCAGTGACCCTGCAAATTGAGAGATTTGCACCTTCCTTTTTTCCTTTCCAGTCTCTTTTTGAAATCACAATATTAAAAATCCTGTCAGTTCTTTCACGCAAAGCAGTATTATCCAAAATAAATAGAAATAAGGGGCAAAATACAGCCAGTCACACACAACACTAAGAAATGCGTAATAAATGTTGTTTCCTTAGAGAATGTAATTTCACTGATGTGGTTAAGCTACCTTCAGAGATTAAAAAGATTTTTATGATGAGGCACTGGCAGACATCTGTGAAATGAAGTCCTTCTTCACCTCAAGAGAGGACTGCTAGGTCTTCCCAGAGCTGGCCAGGACGCAAGGCTGACCTCATTGAAATGCACTGCGCCCGCTTATTTATTTAGTATTCCATAAATACTAAAGAGGACACACACACTGTCGCTGCGATAGGACTGACCTCACCTGGCAAACCCCCGCTGACTTCTTACCAAGTATTTTCTTTCCTTCCACCAGGCTCCAACGTCAGAGGGAGGAACTTGGTCAAGGGGGACCAAGAATGGGACCCTACCTCCCCTAACCCCCCTCCCCTGCAAAGCCCTGTACTGTGTCTGCTGCACATTTCCCTCAGCGTTTTTTTGCTTTTTAAAGAATTGCCTTTTACTAGGTGACGGTAGTATCACATTTAATCTGAATGTTAACAAGGTACTTTGCAGGATACTTTGTATTTAACTGAAACTTGATCACACTGGCTCTCACATCCTCTAACTCTCGGGTGCTGTTCATTTGTGTTTTCTTGGCTTTCCCGAGAGGGCTGTTTCTCAGGTTGGGCTCTTCATAGCCAACCCTAGCACCCCAGGGTCCCGAGCTGAGGAAGGCCCTACATTCAGCCTTCTCTACATTTCCCCCCAAAGCAGTAGCACTTACTTTCGAAAAGGCAGAAAGGCAACCCAAGAAGCAACTCCTCAGTGATCCCTACATTTCCGTCCTTCCATGACGGGTCTGTGATCTGAACAGCAGTAGTATCTGAACCATCTGAAGGAGAGACCTTCAGTATTTCATTTCATAGAGATTATGACCTCCTGAGAATTCTTCTTGAAAAACAAGACCTGGAGAGAGGGCCCTCTGGGGAAGGATAGACTGCACAGTGTGGAAACGCACTGAAATATCTCCACGTGCTGAGAGGCTCCGTCTCGGGTGGAATGTAACATTATGCCACGAGGACTGGGGGAACATTTCCCCTTTGGAAAGCTTTTATTTCACCAAGATCCCTAGACACCAACGTGAACTCTGATCTAAAGAACTCAGGTAGAGGCGGTTCACGCCTCGGCAGCCACAGATTGGGTTTCAGGGTGAGTACCTGCCGGCCCCGAAGCAGAGCCCGGCGGCCCCGCCGACGGCGCAGCGCAGCCCGGCGTCCCGTCCCCCGCCCCGGATCGCTGGACCCCAGCCCGCCCCGGGCCTCCCGAGGTCGAGCCGCCAGCCCCAGGTTGGGCGCCGCGACCACTCCCCACTCCCGGCGAGGGCGGCCGCAGCCCCCGCGGGCCGTCCGGGAAATCGCAGCTGGGCCACTCGCTCCCCGCCGCCCCAACCGCGATCTCGGGCTTCTCCCGGCGCGCGGGACCCGGGGCTGGGGTGGAGGGGGCCGGGGCGCAGCTCTCACCCCGGACGCGCGGCGAGGGACGTGGCTCCGGGCTTCCCCGCGGCGCGCGGCCAGCCCCGCCGCCCGACACGCCCGACCCGTGCGCCGCGCTCCGGGACCCGAGCGCCGCCCCCGCGCCCTGCGGCTTACCGCTCCCCGCCGCGGCTCCGTGCTCCCGGCGGCGGCGCCTCTTCCCGCAGCCTCGGCCCTGGCTCCAGCCCTTTCCCTTCCCCGTCACCCCAGGGCGCCCGGGCGCCCCCCCCCCGCCCCGCCCCGGGCCCCTCGGAGCCGAGTCCTTAGCGCTCCTGCAGCGCCATGGATGCCGGTGGGCGCCGCGCCCGGGGATGCGCCGCTGCAGCCTCGGCGGCGCTGTGAGGTCGCTCGCGGGCGGGCGGGCGGGCGGACGGAGGGTGGGCGCACGAGGCGGAGGGCGGGCGCTGGGGCTCCGCTGGAGGGAGGAGAAGGAGGAGGAAACCGCAACGTCACCAGAATCTGGGGAGGCGAGGGTGGGGAGGGGGAACCGGGATCCCCTCCCCCGGCCGAACCCCGACCTCGGGCCCGCCCCGCCCTCTCCTCCACTCCCGGGACTCCGCGCGCTCCGGGCGCAGCTCGGCCTTCTAGGCGGCTCGGCCCCGACTGCCCGCACTCCCGTCCTGCCAGGCTTTTTTGGCTTCGGGTTCGACTCTGGAGTGACACCCCAAGGATAGATAACTTTGGGAGGCCCAAGGGGGGGAGGAGGCTTCTGTAACGCTCGGGGAGAAGAGAGACCGGAGAACTTAAAGAATTCCACTACTCTGCCTGCTCCCCTCCGCCATCTCCAAATAGTTACCCCGACTCCCGGCCCTTCGCTCTCCCACTTGATGAGGGAGGGAATCCACCTCGTCCGGAGCTGTGCTGGCCCCGGCTGCACCCGCAGACTACGCACTGACGGGTCAGCACTGAGCTCCGCACACGGCACACATTTTAATCATTGCAAGATAAAGGGTGTAGAGCAGGGCCCTTGGTGTTTGCAACTCACAAAAGGAAATCTCATTTATCTCATGTGTATGCCTGTGTGTGTGTGTATGTGTGTGTGTGTGTGTGTGTGTGTGTGTTGAGGAGAATGAGGAAGAGTGCAATCTTAATAGTCAGGATCCTCTTTCTCACAAAATGTGAAAAAGCAAACTCAGCTTGTCTAAACAGTCCAAGTGAGAGGTGTCTAAACACACACACACACACACACACACACACACACACACACACACACACACACACCCGGGACCATCACCCCAGAGGCTACATAATTAACCCCACACTAGACTGTAATTATTGCAAAAGAGTTGGACTTACCCATTCATTAGAATGGGAAATGCTTTCCTCACAGGTTAGCTTTTCTCCCTGCTTTCTTCCACGTGCGCTTTGAGTTCTAAAGGGCCATCTCCAGCCATCCTGCCCAAGAGGTTCTCAATACCTAACCCAGCCACCCTTCTGATCGGAGAAAGAAATTGTGGGGTTTGCATTTAAGAGATTCCTCACAAAAAAAAAAAAAAAAAAAAAAAAGAGATTCCTCACAAACCTGTCAGAAGAAAATGGTGTTGTCAAGCTTTTAAACGCCCACCTGCGTAAGCCACTGATTTGTTTAAACTTCTTGATGTTTTCAAAATGACTTGAATATGATGCAGATCCTTACTTATAGGTCTTGGAAAGCGAAGGCAATTTCAGAGGATCAGTGTCCTCATCTGTATTACTCCCAGTGAAAGGCAGATACAATGGCATAATGACTACTGCTGAGAGTTTTGCTATTTCCCAGGCCATGTGCTAAGGGTGTGTTCATTATTGAGATGAACTGCCTAAGTGTGCCAACTGTAGTATGAGTTTGATTTCCATTTATCTCCTCGAACATGGAAGAGACCTTAGAGAAAACATCTGGTTTGATTTATTTAACTTCTCAACAAGTGCCCTTCCTAAGCCAGTTATTTTCCTACCTTACACCCTAAGATATTTCATCAAAGGGAGTGAGGTCCCACACCAGACCAGTGAATTAGAATCTTCGAGGTTAGCATTGAAGCATTTCCATCAGCCTTGTAACAGCTCTTCCCAGATGATCATACTGTGCAACCAACACTGAGACAGTACACACTGTCATTTGCTCCCCTTTATTCCCCACATTTACCCTTGATTAACCTAAAAATCTGCCTCTGGATGAGATCTACTTTTTGCAGACCTTCTTTTCCCTTGTGTAGTACTTCTTACTAGACCTGTAGGTCTACTCTCTGAAGTCTGCAGGATGCAACTAGCATTGATTCCACAATAATCCCTGTCTGTATAGCCACCTCCACTATCTTTAATTCATCCACAAGACTTTTGCAGTGTCCTTCTCAAAACCTGTTTCACCCAGAATCAGAGTGGGAAAATGTTTAGGAACTTTGCTCTAATTACACCACATTTGAGCTGTCATGGCAGAAATGTTACCTCCATTGACTCCTATATTGCAATCTACTAAAACCCTCAGAGGTAAAGTGTCTCACACACACACACACACACACACACACACACACACACACACACACCCTCCCCTCTTCTTGGCTAAATTAGACCTTTTAGTTTGTTGACCTGTTGGACACTACTGACAAAAAAGTAATTCTGCTTCCAATTTCAAGTGTTCTGCAAGTGTGTTGTTATCCAGTTTACTGGTTAAGTTCCCCTTTGCAGGTACCATACTGACAACTGATAATGAATTTGAATGTCGTGCTCATCTATTAAGGACTTGTGTTACTGGTCATCTTTTCTTCTCTTGTTCCAAAACAGCAAGATAGTATGAAAGTCACCAGGATAGGAATAAGAAAAGAGCTGAAAAGCCTAGCGTGAATCAATCTCCGTCTTTGCACTGTAAACAGACTGCACGCATGCTTGTCTGTTAGATGTCTTTGCTCTCCTGGTATAACAAGGTCAAACTGATTTTCTTTCTTCTTTTTTTTTTTTTTTTTAAGGGAAATGCTTACTCAGTGAACTCTTGTAATTTCAACTAAATCGTTTCTTCATTTTCCAAGAGCCAGGTTTATCAATTTTTTTCAGGATCCATGAAATTTCCTGTCTTGTTTTCAGGAATCAAGTTTCTTTTTGAAAATTTGGCCTACCTTTGTCCATCTCCCTCTGTGTTGATGCTACTAAACTCTCCTTATGAGAAGCAAAATTAAAGTTTAGAGAGCTACATTCTGTTTTGTTTTGATTTTTCAAGTTCTTCATTTCTCTATGTATTCAGTTAAATCTTGGCAAAGTTAATTTTGCTCAAATTTACTCAATTTTTTTGAGTAAATTTGCTTTTTTTCATTTTAGAGAACAAAAGAAAAAAATTCTTTTTCTTTATTATTCTTAAGTAGTTGTACAAAAGGGTTTTAATTCTATGCCACTTTGTGAGTACAATACATCTTGATCAGTGTTACCTCTTTCAGATTTATACCCCACCTCTCCCAACCTTACACATCACCTCAATTTTTCTAGTTCCATTTTCACATATATACATTGGATATTCCGACTGTATTTGCCTACCTTTCCTCTCTCCATTTGTCTGAGAATTCTGTTATGACATCCATTTACATCTATGTTCTATGTTCTTGTTTGAAAACAACTCTTTAAAAATGGATATTTATTCTAGGTTTATTTATTTATTCTATTATTTATTCTATTATCTATTCTATTACTTATTCTAGGTTTATTTATTCTAGGTTCCAGCCTAATCGATTCCAATATTACAGAGCTGTTACACAGCTTCTGTCTTCTTGACTTTAACTCACTCAGACTCAAATCTGCCTTACAGGTTGTTCCAACTACTCATTTGGCCCCCTTCTGGTCCAAGCTTCTACCCATAATCAAAAGGCCAAGAAGCTATAAATTATCTGTAAATCTGCCTTATCCTATAATTACATGCTTGCTAATCCTCAATCACTGAAGAAGTAACACCTCTTTGGTTTGTTCAAGCCACATTGCCTCCTAGCTGTCTCTTGAGGAGATTATCACCTGGGGAGATTCCCCTCCCATTTCTGAGCCTTCAGCCCTGGTCAGACATCCACTAGAGTCTTCTCCACTCTTCCTCACTCAGCATGAGCTTGCCAGCCCTCACCTGCTCCACTTTATTACTTTTCCCATTCTACTGTCTATCTCAGCCCAGGTTTCATCATTAAGACAAAATGAAAAGCATATGCTTATACTCCTAATCATGATTGAATCCCACTTCTACCCTGAGCCATAATTTAAGATTTTTTTTTGTAAACAATTATCCTTCAGGTGCAAATTTTCTATCCTCATAATGTTCTGACAGATGATTAAGTATTCCAGGCAGGTCCCTATGTGTCTTATTTTATCCTCACTGGCACTGATATCAGCATTGTGCCACCTGACCAATGATCTATATTCAAGAAAAGAAGAATCCTGTACCTTTAACAACCCTGTAATATTGGAGTCTTGTTAAGCTAGAGCCACAAATAATGAAAATGAGAAAACTGGCTCAGAAAATGGAATTGAATTTCCTAAAACATAAAGAGCTCAGCTCACATATGCTTGAGCTTGGTGATATCAAATCCAGCCACATTCCACTAAACCAATTGACATAAAATAACTTTTCATACCGAAAACACTACTTACTCCAGTTCAAACGTTGAACTCAGTGGAGGAATATTTCTTCATTTATCCAAATTGACTTTTGAAATAGATGACTATGTAGTTTTCTTTTTTTATTGTGAAAATACCGACTATGTAGTTTTCATTATAAAAACTACACTACCTAACAAAAGCCTCAACCACCAGTAACATTACAGTGATGGTCTCTGAAGTTACAAAAATGATTATTGGTATTTGTTACACAAATGAATTAGATGTATATTCTTTTCCTCAGTGTCACAGAAGATGAAAATAGTTTAAGCATTTAATATAGTTCTTAAACATGACTGTAAGGAACAGGGAACTTAATGAGCATTTGGTGTGGTTAAGAAATTTTAGATACCTAATGTTGGTTGAGACTAGGCTTCAGTCAGTGACTAGTATTCTTTATTCCTTTTTTCTGGCTTTGTTGTTGTTGTTTGTTTGCTTAATTTAAGGTATTTATTTTGTGTATGTGATACCAAGAAATCAAACCCAGGGCTTCATGCACACTAAGCAAGCACTCTATCACTAAGCTACATTCCCAGCCTAGTGCTCTTTATTCTTTTTTGGGGGGAGGGTCTGGTCGTGGGGCCTGAACTCTGGGCCTGGGCGCTGTCCCTCAGCAATTCAGCTCAAGGCTAGCGCTCTACCACTTGAACCACAGCGCCACTTCCAGCTTTTTTCTTTTTGCTTATGTTGTGCTGAGGAATCGAACCCAGGGCCTCAGGCATGCAAGGCAAGCGCTCTACCACTGAGCCACCTTCCCAGCCCTAGAGCTCTTTATTCTTGTGCAGTACTTTGTCCTCTCACCATCGTCTGGTTCTTCCAAAAAAGTGCAAGTAGGGAAGAGCTATGCTCAGCAGGTCCTGGTGACAGGTTCATAGCACAGGATTCCAAGGACCCATGTCCTGCTGCTGCTACAGTCTTATTTCTGTCTTCATGATCTGACTCCTCTATCACTAACTTTATTCTCAATGCAATTGTGATTATTCTTCTGTTTTCATTCAATCAGCAGTGATGAAATATTCAACTAGAATATGCTTATTTGTCACATTTGTTCTGCTTTAATAATTATATAAAATACTGGGTAGATGGGCTTTGATTTTGCAATGTACTTTTTTTTCGTCAGTCATGGGGCCAACTGAACTCTGGGCCTGGGTGCTATCCCTCAACCCTTCAGCTCAAGGCTAGCGCTCTACCACTTGAGCCACAGCACCACTTCCAGCTTTTTCTGCTTATGTGGTACTGAGGAATGGAACCCAGAGCCTCATGCATGCAAGGCAAGCACTCTACCACTGAGCCACCTTCCCAGCCCAGCAATGTACTTTTGAAAATATGAGATGAACTTTGGGGAAATGATACTTTTGTGTGTGTGAAAATACTGTACAGAGGGGTTAGAATTACATGGGCAAGATAATGAGTACATTTCTTATCAAGCATTGTAGCCCTCTCCTTTGATTTCCCTTCCCATCCCTTCCCATCCCCTCCCCGCCCCCCACCTAATCCTCCCTACCCCCCCCCCCCCACACCAAAGTTGTAAAGTTCGTTTTTGACATAACAACTTGTACATCTGGGAAATGATACTTAATTTCAGTTACTGGCTGAAATATGAAATAGATTTCACAATGTAGGTGATGCTTTATTTCACATTTTTGTGGTTCTGATAATATAATGGCCAGGCCATTCAGATTTGTTTTGTTCTGCTAATAAGATTGTGTCAAGCAAAGAAAATCTTGGCTGTTTTGCATTTATTGTCTCTGTTAGATGAAAATGATTGTCAGTTTGCTAATGATGAGTATGTAATCTGATGACATGACATGTATAGATTTTTGTCATCTTAACTCCAAAGAATACACATGGAATTTTTCATTTTTGTGATTTTTGAATGTCACTTTTTACTCATTATGGCCATATGGAAAATACTACTGTTTTTTAAAGTGCTAAAATAACAAAATTTAAAAGCCTAACTACAATATAACAGAAAACTAATGCTGAGAGAGAATGAAATTTAGAATAATTATAACATTTAACAGAGGAAATTAATTTGATGGAGTTCCTGGTGCTAACTACTGCTAGAAGTGGGAGAGAAACCAAACCATATGATTTGTAGTGGAGTTTTCTTTTTCCACTTCTTTATGCTGTATCATTGGCCAAGAAACTGCAATTAACTTCTCCTTTTAAGGCCCTCCCATTTCATATTAACTCTGGCATTTTACAAAAAATATGTAAAGGTACATTTCTCTCATGAATAAAATAGAAATGAATAAGGAGAAATAAGCTTTATTTGAGGAAATAAAATGCCCATTGAAAGGCATAAGTGATAATATCCTTTATTTAGCATTATCAAAGTTATCAATGTGCATGTACACACACACGCACACACACACACACACACAAATAAACATAATTTCCCCTGTGAGATTTGGATAACATAAGCACACCTCATTACATATTTGCATTTGCTACCCAGCCAAGCACTTATCTTTGAGACAAAATCTTCAGTAAACCTTGAGCCACATTGAGTTGTATTTTCATTATATCTGGGATTTAATGCATTTAAACATTTTAGTAAACTTCCCTCTTTTATTGCATGTATCCAATTTCTGAATTTCTTATGATTAGACTAATACTGGATAGTGAGGTTCCTATTCGGGGTGGCAGATTAAAATTACGGTATGAATATTGCCAGATTCTTATTATGCATATGTTTTATATATTTTATATATATTATATATAAAATATATAATATTACTTTCAGATCAGTTATTTGGCTTATACTGCTATAAAGTAGCAATAGAGCCTATTTTATGTTATATAACATGTATCTAGTATAATATTAATCTACAAATTTTAAAGCACTGAAGGTGAATTTAATCTGAGAACTATAGGTGTATAATGCCTTTAAGGGTCTTTATAGTCTTACAGCTTCATGAAGTTTGACATAATGTTTGTAATATGTTATAATTCCTAATCTACATGATATTTATCAGGAGGATCACAGAGTAGCTCTTTTTATTGTGGAGCTCCAGATATAATAAATATCTGTGATCAGTCTCTTTGCATTAATTATTGGATTTATAATACATTAAAAAGTTTTTAAGACATTACTTTGAGATCACATTTACTAGCTATATGATTTTTGATTCTTCAATAAAAATTGAAGATTTATTTGATGGCCAGTGTCTTTCCATGGCACAAAACTAAGAATTTGGATGTAGCCAGATGTTCAAGAGATATTTTGAGTTTCACAAATTTAGAGTTCAGAAAGCTTAAAAAAAGGGAGAAAGAAAAAGCACACTGATTATTTTGTAAGTCTCAAAAAATTTATTCAACCATATATAAATATAAAGGACCTATGAGTAGTTCTTCATTGTATAATAAATCTTTTTCACATATAAATGACTAAATGTGAATGATAGACACTGCAAATGCCATTTCCTTCAGAATTTAAACCTTTTTTGGTAAACAAAGGACATTTTAAAGCAGCCAAACCAATCAGAGCTTTGACCAGTGACTTTAGTTAAAAACTGCCAGGACAGCTGTTAGCACATGAAAGTAGAAAACTCAAACTGCCACACTCTTTTCCTCTTTCTCCAAGGCACATGGGCATTTAGAAATTCCATTTAGATGCTTCAAGCTCATCACAGGGAAATAAATAAGTGATTAATCAAACAAAAAATCCTTAGAATTGGGGGGTTTAATAGAGTTACTGAGAATGGTATTTGAAGCCCAGCACCATGCTAGCTACACAAAAACTGTCCCCATGAAACTCTTATCTCCAATTAACCACTCCAAAAACAGAAGTGGCACTGGTGACTCAAGTGGTACAGTGCTAGCCTTGAGCACAAGGAGGCTCAGCAACAGCCCCTAGGCCCTGAGTTCAAGTCCCACAATGGACAAAAAACTGTGTGGCATTTGAGTCACTGACTTACGTACTCTTCTATTCTGATGAGACCAAAATGGAAAACTTTCAAAAAAGTGTACATGCCAGATGAAAGATCCAAAATAACCTGGGATAACACTGTCAAATAAGTGTACTTATCTATGGTAGCAAGGGTGAATTTGTTCAAAGTATACTGTGTGTCTATGTGGAAATACCACAATGAAGCCCTCTGATATTACAAGTGTATCTTGACTGGAAAAATAAAAAGAATAAAGATTATCAGCTAGGAAAAATAGAGATGAGAACACAAACTGAAAAATTAGTGCATCTAATAAAAATATTCACACTTTGCTGGAAGAGATATAAAGAAGTCACTTTCAGCCCAGTGTTAGGGCAATATGCCTTTCACCCCAGCCACTCCAGAGACACAGATTAGGAGAGGTTCAAGGCCACCCTAGACCTTAAAAAATGTTAGCAGGAAGTCATCTCAACTAATAAGCTCGGAGTCATGCCTGTGGTCTCAACTATGCAAGAAGCATAGATAGGAGAATCCACGCTAAGGCTGGTCCTAGCGGGGGCGGCGGAGGGCGGGGGGGGGGGGGGGGGGTGGTGGAGAGGAATCCAAGACTTGATCTGGAAAATATAACTAATAGTTGCTCTGGGGCAGGGAGGGGGGCATGGCTGGGATCCCTGGAAGATTGTTTGTCTAGAAAGTATGGCATTCTGAGTTTAGATCCCTTGTTTGTAAGCACTTTGGTAAATGCCCAAAAGTGGGATTGCTGGGTCATAGGGGAGCTCTATGTGGAGTCTTTTGAGCAACCTCCATACTGCTTTCCAAAGTGGTTGAACAAGTTTACACTCCCACCAACAATGCAGTAAGCTTTCCTTCTGTCCACATCCCCTCCAGCATCTGTTGTTATTAGAGTTCTTGATTTTAGCCATTCTTACTGGGGTGAGGTGGTATCTCAATGTTGTTTTGATTTGCATTTCTTTTATGGCTAGGGAAGTTGAGCATTTCTTCATGTGTCTATTGGCCATCCTTCTTTCCTCTTCAGAGAAGTTTCTCTTTAAGTCTTTAGCCCACTTGTTTATTTGGGCAGTTGTTTCTTTGAAGATTTGTTTTGGGGAGATTTAATAGTTTGAGTTCCAGGTATATTTTAGATATGAGACCCTTGTCCATTGTATGGCTAGTGAAGATCTTCTCCCAATCCGTGGGCTTTCTATTGATCAAAGCTACCAGCACAACTATGTTTATTTCAGCATTATTTACTATAGCTAAGATATGGAACCAACCCAGATGCCCCTCAGTAGATGAATGGATCAAGAAAATCTGGTATATATACACAATGGAATTCTAGGCCTCCATCAGAAAGAATGACATCACCCCATTTGTTAGGAAATGGAAAGGCTTGGAAAAAATTATATTACATGAAGTAAGCCAGGCCCAAAAGAAACATAGGTCCCATGGTTTCCCTTATTTGCAATACCTAGTATATGTATGAGTCAAGCATAAAAGGTCAGATAAGGTGATGTTAGGGAAATGAACCCTATATATGTATTCAAATGTTTGTTTTCTTTCATGCAATTGTTTCTAACACATTTATAAGATTATTTCTTTGTTGCTTTGTATGTCCCTCCTCCACAGTATAACCCCTGCTTTCACTGTATTTCATGTCGGTATAATTTGTGGAGGGGAAGGGGAAAAACAAATCATTTAAATAGGGATACAGGTGGACCCATTGCAACAATGAGATGTACAAGTCGTTATGCGGAAAAACGAACTTTACAACTTTGGTGCGGGGCTTGGGGGGGGGAGGATGGGAAGGGATGGGAAGGGGAAACAAAGGAGGAGGCTACAATGCTTGATAAGAAATGTACTCATTATCTTGTCCATGTAAATGTAACCCCTCTGTACAGTATTTTCACAATAAAAAAATTCCCTGAACAGCCAAAACACAAGATGTTCCCTTCATTTATAAGTTCTTCAAAAAGTAGCCTTCAAATAATTTACCCATGTTTCAACAACTTTGACAAGTAAATTACATATGAAATATTAGAACAAATCATCAAGAAATAACTATTTTTCCATCAGATGCAAGACATCCCTTTAAGTAAATTTATAAGTAAGACAAAATTTGATGGGAGGTTACTTTCAAACAGTGCTGCCATTTCCTTTCCAAATAAGAATTCGAACTAATTTTTTTTGTCCTTCATCTCTCAGCTGTTATTCTCTGAAACTTACACCTGGCCAATAAGCTTCAGAACTTCACTCATACTACTAAAACACTATTATACATAGAAAACACAGGATATATATCTGTAGTTGCTGAATTAAATTATAAACGGGAAGAATAACATTTATATTTTATGATTGGCAATAATTACTAAAAATCTATCAGTCTTAGCATTACTACTCTATTTTTGAATAGCTCTAGAGGACAGCTTAAACCAACTAACCAATATGGGAGTTGTAAGAAGAGTTTGTGATGAAAGAATGACATCACATTTGAAAATCTACTAATGCTTGCATAGTAAGTGTTGCCAATTATTCTACTGTGAAACTAAAAGACTTGTCATATCATCCAACAATCTAGTTCTGATGGCTTCCTTTAGGAAAATTTCATTCAAACCTTTTTCAACTAAAATCTAATATGAAAAGGAAGATGATGAAGATATGTGTGTATACAAAACAAAGTTTCAGAAACCAATGTTTATGTTTTTCATTTTAGTCTTTTTTAATTAACAGGATAGATTTCAAGCCCCACAGAAAGATGACAACTTGAAGATTACAAATACAGATGGCACTGGGGTTACTGTGCATGGATAGGGAGATATTGTTTGTATTCATTTTCAAAATTAGAAGTATGAACTGCTGAGAATGTTGGGGTCAAAATTCTTCATCTTCATCAATTTTACTGATAAATACCTAGCAAGATGTTTGATACTTAAGGCAACTAAGGGGCTAATATGGAGACAACATTGCTTACAATCAAATTTTTGTGGCCTTTGGGATATAATGATTGTAGCAGAAGGAAATAGTAGCAAATTGGTAAGAATTAAAGCCTAAATGAGTATGCACTAACTTCCCTCACTGCTACACAGATATGCTAACAGGAAGGTGGTGTGCTGATGAGATATACTACGAAGTCTTGCAGCTATAATAGCCAATGGATTCTATCAACTCTTTACGGAGAAATCCCATCTCGTTTGCCAGGAGTCATCATCACTTCCGGTCTCTGGAAAGGAACGAATGTCCAGACCATGTCTGCCATATTCTACCACAAGCTCACCTCAGACTTTTAAGACTGAAAGAAGAGCTTTTCTGATCTGCTGACTTCATCTTAAACGCGATTTGCATCCATAAGCACATGCCAATAGAATGGTCAGAAGCAATTTGATGGAAAGTTTGTGTTAGTAATTATCATGCCAACCACAACCTCTCTTGTATACTTTTTTTAAATAGTTCTCCACTACCACAATTCATTTATAGTAAATTTTATTGGATTGTGTATAAATATTTTAAAAAACAGTTTTTGGAAAAGAACAAAAACTATTTCTATCATAAGATACATTGATTTAGAAAATTAAATGTAAGAAAAATAAGGTATTTATCATAAACATCAGGTTCTTTCATATAATTTGAGATAATTGTCTGTATTTCACTTTTCAAATAATCCTAGAATTTCTCTAGTTAACAAAAAAGCTCCTAGATCAAAGCCTATTGCCACTAAAGCCTATTGTCTTATTAAAACGGAACACTTGTTTCTTAAAAAGTTTTTGTTTCTTAAAAATAATAAACCAAAGGAAAAGAACCTTTCCCTCAACAAAGCCCAATTTGTAAATAGTTGTACAATAACATACATGGTAGTATAGGCTGCAGTGTGCTGTTATGGATAGTATTAACACTGTGATTTCTAAACATGTCATTACATTTTTATTTTATTTTTTATGTCATTACATTTTTAAAAACTTATTTTCACAGGCTGAATGTCATTGTCTTGGATTTCTGGTCAGAAACAGTGAGCAGTAGTGAAAAAAAATCACTCACAGGTGACATAGGAAAGGAAGTATGACCGGAAGTGCTTGTTGCTTTGGATACAGGGCTATGAAACCATGGGAAAACGACAGTAACTTGACATTCAACTAGACAATGAAGAAAATTGGAAGATTTTGTGTGTGTGTGGGTGTGTGACCTAGTCCTAAGAAATCCTAAAACCAGTTTTATTCACATATTCTTATTCGCTTGAGGTCATTTTGATTTATCTGTGACCCGAGAAATTACTCTATGAATTCTATCCTTGGCCCTTCAGCTCTCTCTCTCTCTCTCTCTCTCTCTCTCTCTCTCTCTCTCTCTCTCTCTCTCTCTCTCTCTCTCTCTCTCTCTCTCTCTCTCTTTCTCTCTCTCTCCCTCTCTCGCTCTCTCTCTCTCACACACACACACACATACACACACACACACACACACACTTGGATTTTAATGCATTTTGTAACGTGCATGCATTGGTCTCAAAAGGCTTAGAATGATTAGAGAAAGTGGATTCCTAAAACAGAACATTTAGAGCAGCAAATATCCCTGGGCAAATTGAGAGGAATATCCTCAAAATATTTCAGATACACCAATAACACTATTCTTTTGAAATTTGTCAATAACTGTATTAAAAAATGAGAGAGAAGACATTGTTTTTGGCTTAAAAAATAAAGTCTTATATAAGCAAGGATTTGCTCCTGCCACCTAAAATAATAACTTGTTTTTAAGGCTTTAGGAGCCAGGGAGTGGCTCACTACCCATCCACAATTGTTCCTGCTGAAGAAGAAACTAGAATAAACTTGAGAAGGGATGAAAAGGAACATTTTTCTCTGGGTGCCAGAGAAAACCAGGGTGCTCAGAAATATGGGAGGCATTATTCGTGAATTAATTCACAGTATTCAATTAAGTAGAACTTCTTTCCCCCCCCCCCAAAAAAAAACAATGCATTGGAAAGCTATAAAGGCTTTATGGAGTCCAAACTATTAATGAACATGAAGGAGAGGAAAGCAGAGGAATCCACTTAAAGGTCCGAATATGGTTTGTTAGAGATGAATTTGGAAGGATTCATTCTGTAAACAGAATCTGGTAAGCAGAGGCAGGGCCTTTTACATAGTCAGGCTTTCTGGATTATAGGCCCGGATTATAGGAACACTGAATGCTCCGTATGGCTACTATAGCCAAACATGAGCAGCACGAGAGAGAGAAGCTAGCATGGAGTGGGACCAGAGTCTACGACATGCTGGCTATCCCACCATCCAGTCAGGTGACCTCACAGAGCCACTTCACCCCACAGCAGTGCCTGCTTCCTCCCTTGTGAAATGAAAGGGTTTGTCTCAGCTACAAGATACCTCAAACTCCAGAATTTTGTAATTCAAATCTCTGACCTACGGAACACATGTTCGCTAGAGCAGAATTGTCCAGTTAAAATAGAATTCAAGCCACACGTGTAATTCTTAAATACTATATTGACAGATGAAAATACGTTAAAAAAAACAACAGGGACATTTTTAGATTTTTATACTACTTTCACTTCATTTAATATGCATAAAATTTCGACGTAAGTCACTGAGATCTTCACTAACTATTCATTCAAGCCCATAACAGCTACATCGGACAAATGACTACTCTCTACCATATTAGACAGTGCAGATCTAGATAATTGTATACATTTTACAGAATAGGAATAAGAGCTATATTTCTCTTAGATCCTCTGAGCCATAGTTCTAAAGCCTAGCTAGTCACAATCACTGAAGGAACTTAAAATCTGTGTGAACCTTCATGCCCTTCAGAGATGGGTAATGTAAGGGAAATAATGATCAGATAGTTGTCATCCTCTCCTGATATTTTCAGGTAGTTAGTAGAAGAATATTTTCTGTCCACTCTGGGCAGGAAGATTTCAGTGCTAATTCTATACTTCCAATTATTAAAGGCAATTTAGGGGTCTGGGTGTGTGGGTGTGCGCACGCCAGCCCACCAATCCTGGGGCTTGAACTCAGGCCAGGGTACTGTCCATACGGTTATTTTGCTCAAGACTAGCACTTGAACCACAGCTCTACTTCTGGCTTTTTGATGATTAACTGAAGAAAGGAGAAAAAACATTATTCCTGCCAGGCTGACTTTGAACTGAGATGCTCAGATTTTAGCCTTTTGGATAGGTAGGATTACAAATATGAGCCCCCAGCTAAATTTGTTAAACAATCTAAAATTTGATAAACAACAATGAAGCATTTTCACAAAATGAAACAAAGCAGGTTCCATTTTGTCAGAACATGTCCGCCAGGTGATTTGCAGAGTTGCAGTTACCGTTTTAGATCAATTCTTGAGCTAGTTTAACATTTACATGTAGTTTGCTTGGCTTCACTCTTCCTAGGACCAATTTGTACCTTTGAGTATCTTAAACTGAGCGATAACAGAATATTTTAATAAATCATCCATGCAAGGGATCTAAGATACTTAGTTTTACAATCATGAAAGAAATGGGCATATGTATTAAAGGTATTTCTTCTAAACTTCCAAAATCATCAAAGCCTGGACAAAGAAGGATGCTAGGGAATTTTAAGAAAAACAAATAAAGTGAAATGAGTGGAAAAACCACTAGTCAATTTATCCTAAAGGAAAAGGAAATGAGTTTCAGGCTAATGGTGGAGAGGATCTTTGGCCTAGCCGCAGCAGAAGGCTTGAAGTTAAGTTAGAATAGGTAAGGAAATAATAGACAAGTTTCTACACACTGGTATGCCTAGTGTGCTATTAGTAAAGTGTGAATGCAGGAAATAGTCATTGTCATTGTCATAAAATAGTCATTGTCATAATATGTTGTTAGAAGTATAATTTAGTACAATCCACTGAGAGAGCATTTAAAGGGCAAATATGAAATGAATTTTTAATAAGCATGGATAATTGTGTCCAGCAATCCTACCCCCTGGAATACATGAACATATGTGTGAAACTATATGCAAGCAGAGATATTCAGCATGGTGTTGTTTGAATTAGCATAACATTGGAAAGAACGCAAAATGTCTAATAATAGAAAAATGGTTCAATTTTTGGTTCATATATACATGTGTATATATGTGTACACTGTATATGTGTGTATTAGTTAAATAGCATTAATCATCTGGTCAAATCTGGAGCACCTCCATGGGGAGTATATTACATTAATAAAGCTAATTACAAAACAGGAAATTATAGTTTTCATATAGGGGTTGTGAGAATACAAATAATTTTTAATTTCAATCATATAATTATGAAGAATGGCTTTTCTGTCTCTACCCAAAGGCAACCTGCTTTAATAATGCTGGGTCCATTCTGAAAGTAGCTTTTTTTGGCCCAAATGAGAAAAATATTCTTCCCTGAGATGGTATGGGAGGTTCTTGAGCTTTCTGTCATTCTTACAGAGTTCTAGCTCAAGTTCTTGTATGGCTATATGACAGGGCAATTCCACTAGCTTCCTGGCAAGGCCAAGTGCAAGGAAGAATACTATTCCCAAATAAATGTCATCTTTAAGGGAAAAAACAAATTGTTTAAATAGGGATACAGGTGGACCCATTGCAACAATGAGATGTACAAGACATTATGTCGAAAACGAACTTTACAACTTTGGCCTGGGGAGGGAGGGGGGGATGAGGGGCGAGATGGGAAGGGATGGGAGGGTGCTTGGTAAGAAATGTACTCATTATCTTGCCCATGTAATTGTAACCCCTCTCTATGGTATTTTCACAATAAAGTAAATAAACAAATAATTGAGAAGGGAAGAAAATAAATGTCATCTTTTTTCTTTAAGAGAATGACTATATTTCAGGACATATTATGCTCAAGTATTGCTGCTAAAATAGTCTATATTTGGAAGCTATTTAAAGTCTGTATTCTATGCATTATAGGTTAATATCTGAAGCTGGCTTACACCTACCTTAAACATCTTTAAAAAATCTTGCTACACAGGATAAGAATGTAAGTGAATCTAAGACTTTTAACATTTTTAATTATAATTACTAAATTATTTTACACTAGTCATTAAATCTAACAAATAATAAACATTTCTAGAAGAAAATCTCTCATCAAAACAGAATTATAAAAGAAGCTAATATATCTACCCCATTTCTTTTGTGTTACAATGTCAAGTGTCCAGAGATTGGAACCAGTCTGGCTATATTCAAATAACAGTTGTACTATTGGTTTGCCAGGAAAGTTATTTTGCCTGCTCAAATTTTAGTTTTCTGGGGGATATTTATGCCCATTTTTGGTATTATGTGACAATGATAAAAATATAAAGAGATAAAGAATGAGAAATGTAGAATTCAAGACACAGTATTAGGCAGAATAAATTCTGGTAGCTATTATTATCATTGAAAGAAAGTTTATTCAAATACTTTACTGAGAAACATTAGTAAGACTTTCTGGAAATGAAGAACATGCTCATAAACAAAGATACTTATTCCAAGCAACTATTCATGACATAAATAGATTTATTTGGAAGACTACAAAGGAAAGTATCACTAAATTTTCCACCCAAGATTACCTAACAGTCACACGCATGCACAATTACACCACTACCACCACCAGTAGTCTTCTCATTTCTCCAGAGAAAAACTTGGACATAAAGTTCCTTCTGAACCACAACTTAGAGGTCAACAACAGTTCATTTGGAAAAACACTCATCAGTGTTAATGCATACACAGTCCCACACATGTACTTTACCATGTACCTACAGACATACAGACTTGATTTTAGAACTTGGACAATATAAATGATGACATAGTGTGGGGAGACTCAGGCAATTATGATGACGATAAAAACTCATGGTTCGTATCCAAAACAATTCCTGCTAGTCTTGTCTGACAAACACATTGCATACAATATGGAATTCATATTGCCATGGAATATGCAATGAAAGGAAGGAAGATAGGAAAGAAGAAGAAAAGAAAGATTCTATCCGAGGGCCGTATTTGAGCTGGGCTGACAATCTGGGTCAGTCTGGAGAAGCCAATTTATTGTCCATCCAGAGCTCATCCAGACTTACCCTAAGGCTATGTTGAAAATGGGTACTGATTTTTCTGCCAGGCATATTATTGGAATGAATCGAGTCTGAGACCTGCTAATGTTTTCTTCTTGGCTCTCTTACTTCTTTAGCACAAACATATGAGCTTGTAATGGTTTTAAGTTTGTTCCTCAAATCATCCAAAAGCTCCTGTTTTTTTATAGCTCAATTCCTTAATATTTACTACCAAGTTCATGAAGTATATAACCTGTGCCAAATTCAGCAGCAGGTCTGTGGGTTTTAAGTCCTTAGTCCTTTCTAAACCACAATTCCATGTACAGGTGGGATCAATAATCCATGCAAAATTCAACACCACATTGACAAGTAAGAGGGAAGGCTTTGCTCATCATTTGAGCAAGCCCTGTATTTTTATTTTTGGAAGGCGGGAAAGGGGAACACTTTTAATCAAGAGAAGAATGGTCTGAGTAGTTACTTCAGTTGAACTGATGCTTAGACATCATCACAGGATAAGTTAAGGTCCCAAAGGTTTGGTTGTGTTAAAGAGGCTCGGTATAGATAGATAATTGATTACCTGGAAGAAATATTTGTAGGCACTACTGTGGATGGATGATGATTCCAGGAATGTATAAACAATTAAAATCAAGAAACATTCTGGTGCTATTTGTTACAGATACACACTTGTAACCCCAGAACACAGGAGGCTGAGTCAGGAAATTCATGAGGCCACCCCAGGTTACATAAAGAGAATTTTCTCAAAGAAAGAGAGAGAGAGGAGGGAGGGAGGAAAAGAGAGAGAGGAGAGGAGAGAGGAAATGAAAAGAGGGAGAGGGGAGGGGAGAAAGAAAAATATTAAAAAAATCATTTTAGCTAGACATCTAGTATAACACTGTCCTTTTACATATTTACAGATACAATTAAAGTCTGCAGATTCTAGCTAACTTATCTAAAATGCCAAACAGAGACTAACACAAATATTTTAGAGGCCATTGGGAACCCAGTGTAACCAGGAGGTTAAACAAACCAGTAAAGATTTAATTAAACTTCTCATAAACTAAAAAGTACTGCCGTGAGACAGAACTTCTAGGAAAGTATATGCTCCAATGCAAAAGATACTTTTCCAAATGGAACCAGATTTCAGACAAGCATTCCTGTGACTTCTACCATTGTTCATGGTTCTCAGGAAGGTTTCTAATTTTAAAATCATACTCCTAAAGCCTCTCAGATTAGAACTGATATCTTCTGATGATAGAAAAGAATATTTTAATCAGCAAAGACTGAGTAGAAAGTTTAAGATCTGGTGATGAAATGTCAGGTTCGCTCTTTATCTCTTACCATCTTGAAAACAGACCCTGTTTTTCTCTCACAAGGACTAGCAAGGTTACTCAGTTGCTGCCAAGAAATCTGGGTATGGGCTAGCCAAGCTGGGCCAGATGACTGTTCTGTTACAACAGGGAACTCAGCAGGAGAAAACATTCGCATCTCTGTTATAGGGACTTTATTAATCGTGTTGACTAGCTGGAAGGAAAAATAAAGGGAGATAAATTCCCAAATTCTTGCTTAATCACAAAACCCGCTCTATTAAACCCAGTATAAAAATAAACTATTGTACCAATGATATTAGTCAATCTGGGCAGCAAACAAATGAACATTTTTTTCTAAGACTGTAAGTTATGTGTAAAACAATACAATGCAAAACAGAGACTGGAATGCTTCATAAAACAGAAGGACTTTCAGGCCTTATTTTTTTCCAAATGGAAGATATGCCAGGAAAATCTTTATATAATTAAATAGTCAGTTTGTCATGTCTTAAGTCATGGAAAACACCTAAAGCGTTTTTCCCTTACTCAGAGGAAAGTTACACATTAGTGTACACATTTGGTGAAAATATATGTACTGTGTGAAATGTATTTTTATTTAGAGAACACTTTATTAGTTTCTGTAATCAAACCCATGTAGATAAGACCTTACATATTTAATACAGTGTGTTTACCCCTGTACAAATGGAAAAAATAAGTTTAAAATTTCTAGACCAATATGGCTATTAATTTCTGTACAGTGTCAACTCAACATGGTAAACTGGGATACTTTTCCAAAGTTAACAGTGCACCTAAAGTTTCAAAAACTTAAAATTATATATGTATATATATAAACACCAATAATAGCAGTATGTTATACATTAATAGCAGCAACAGCTTTTCCAGGTTCTGTAGTCATCTGGACAATATTAGATGTTCAGCACACTGAAATGTATTTTTTTAAGAATAAACAATGATGACTTACCTGAGATTTAGAGAACTATATCCTTTGCTGTTTAAGGAACATCTACTATAATCACCAACTGAATATAACCTAATGTTTGGCTGATAGGGTTCTTGATTTTCTCTAACAATAGATAATTTTGTCAATGAGACTGTATGACTATTTATCTAAATCATGGTCCTGTTTAGTAGTTTTCCCCAGGAAAATTTTGGTAGAACTTCATGACCCTGAAATTTCTATATTTGATTTTCAGAAAGGTGCACTTAATTTTTTGTAATTTGAAAAGGAGAGGTATAGTCTTTCCTGTTTTTATAGACTGCCAACATAAAGACTTTTCCCAGCTTAACAACATGGCTTCTCCATTTCTATTGTCTGGTTAAGCATCTCTTCACGAATGGGTTCATTCCATGCTAAATGTAGAAGGGAGAGTCTCCTTCTGCTTGTCCATATTTCTGTGGGAGGATGAGCAACAATAGTGGGCAGCAGACATAGCATACCTATGATCTTTTCACTGTTATCTGATAGTGTCCTATGGCTCATAAAATAAAACTCAGTTAGCAGAATACTCCTTTCTTAACTGCAGTTATTGCTCCCTTCACCAAACCCAAATTCCAGTTGTGAAAGAAATCTGGAGACTTTTTTTTGTCCAATTCGACTAAAGTAAACTCTTTAGTATTTTTTTAAAAAGAAGAAAAAGAAGATGAAAGAAAGAAAGAAAGAACTAGGGAAACAAGTCTATTACTTGTGGGTGGGTACATGTTCCCTGACAACTTGTAAATGTTCTAAGAATTAACATTATGTAAGTTTTTGGAAGGGCACAGTGGCCACATCAGCTACAGGGGATGAAAAGTTCAAGACACGTGGCCATGGAATATGGGAAACACAGGACTGGGTGGAGGTGCTCTTATTCTGGACTTTTTCAGCAAGTTACAGACAAGAAGATAAAGTGATTTCTCCACTGAACAGGAGCATGTCACTAGTAAATAGATACAGATGAACAGAGCTTCTAGCACAGAGTGTGGGAGACGAAGATGAAAGCAAACATTTCTGGAGTACTTGGATTTGTTGTTTGGAGCCACAGTGGAACTTGTCGTTCCAGATGGACCCGGGCAAGGATGTCTGGACAAGACCACAGAGGTTGGGAGATCACTGACAGCGGAATGCTGGAGCATCTTGAGTAACTGGCACAAGGCTGCTCTGTTTACAGACGTACTGTTGCCTGTAGAGTGCTTTGCTGGAAAATGGTGAATGCTTTCTGTCACTCTACAGCTTTGTGAATGGAATAAACAAAAGTAAGAAAAATTCTACAACTGGTTGGGTAGGGGTCACATTGTTTAACTAATTTTTGGTTCAGTGTATAAATATGTAAGAATATGTAGGATCCAAATTTCAAACATTTCACAATAGAGGGAGGCATATTAATCAATGATATATAGAACCAAAGTAGAAATGCTAACCTGAAGACAAATATAGGTGGGGAGACTAACAAAGCTCCTGTTAAAGCAAAGAGCTCATGAAGTTTCTTCTCTGTGGTTGCAGTTTCTCTTATGAGACAGACTCAAAGTAACTATGAATTTCTTCTATAGTTGCTAACAATGTAATCTCCTTAATTTTACCAACCTTCATAATGTTCCCTCAAACTGCCAAAGGCATTATTGGATGCAGGAATAAATAAATCAGACAAAACTTAATTTGTATTTATTCAATGCCCACAAGTTATTTCTAGGAAGTAAAATCTTACGGAGTATTTTGTCTTTTTTTTTTTTGGTCAGTCGTGGGGCTTGAACTCTGGACCTGGGCACTGTCCCTCAGCTCTTCAATTCAAGGTTACTTGAGCACTTGACTACTTGAGCACCACTTCTGGCTTTTTCTGTTTATGTGGTGCTGAGGAATCGAACCCAGGGCCTCATGTATACAAGGCAAGCACTCTACCAGTATGAATCAAATCAAAGAGAAGAAGAAAAAAAGAAATTCTCTCTCTGGATACACTGTGAAATTTGAGCAGAGTGTAACTGAGCGATGAACAGGAAGTAGAATTTGTGAATCACTTCAAATGGAAAAATGAGAATGAATCATTCATTTATCAGAAAATGATTAGGCTTTAGTTTTATGGGAAAGTAAATATGACTTCAAGCATTCTTTAACTGAGCATAAGTGGAGACTTGCCTACTCCTGAGTCAAGGTGTTAAGGATAAAAGCTTATTTACTTATTCCATAGACAATTGTGTGACACTTGGAAGATACAAAAGACAAAAAGATAAGGACTTAACTTCAACCACATTGTAATCTCCTGGTGAAAGACAATTATGTAAACATTATTATAACAGTGTTCATTAGGTAAACACAGCACCTGAGGATAGAGAGACTTAAAGTTAACTTTACAGGCCTAGTATTCAGATGCATATGCAGTAATTTTTAATTCCAACTAATACCTTTGGTATTTTTAGAAATACCAATGACCAATTAGAATATCTCCTTTGAAATATTCCTACTTAGTTTCCCTCTAAGAAATAATTATATTTAACTGTTTAACTATACTTTATATATTTTCATCAAAGATCATGTCAATAAATTCACAAACATAGCATCGTTATATCTATCTATCTATCTATCTATCTATCTATCTATCTATATATATATATATGTGGCATATTACATAGTGGATGCTTTATGGAATATTATACTTTGTAGTTGTCATATTATTTACCAAGGTTGATATTTTCTGTAAACTTAGTAAAAGCCAAAATTGTTCCAGGATACCTTTCTCTATAAAACTGTCAAATAAATATTTAAGTCTAATGAAAAAGATAGTAATATAATTAGTGATTCTTAAGTTTGTACAAAAAAGTTACAAAGTAAAACAAGATACATTAAATATGCTTCTATAAATATGATTGAAAAAAAGTGGGTTCAGTGAGAAGGACCTGGTTTAAGTGTTGACTCACCTGTCAACTTAGTACAGTCATTAAAGGTTGTACTGCTTAACAGCCTCACTTTTCTCATTTGTAAACTAGATGTGCACTTATTGTGAAAAGCAGTTCAAATGTCCGTGCTTGCAACAGAATGCATGAACTGATATGAATGGATGTTACTCTCTTCATTTTTATGGATAATTTAATCTGAAAAAGTGACTATATAATTGACATACTCACTAACAGGAAATGTGAATTCCTATTGCTCTATGTCTTTACCAATGCTTGAGATTGTCAATTTTTTAATATTAGTTATTCTGGAAAAATATGGTAGTATTTGTGGCTTTTATTTGAACTTCTCTGATTCCTAACAAAATTAAAGATATGTCCTTATATTTTGGCCATTCAGTATGTGAAGTGATTGATCAAGTCTGTCTCTCAGCTATTTTTTGGTGGGTTGTTTCACACGTTGATTGGTATATAATTTATATATATATATAGGTGCATATAACTCTACAGACTTGTGCATTTATTAAGTTGTTTTACCCTGTGGCTTGACTTTTCATCAATTAAAAGTGTCTTTTGATAAACAGAAGTTATTTTAACACACTCTAAGGGTTAGTGTATTAGTCAGTATTCTCTAGAGGAACAGAACCAATATCATACACACACAAGTAGTTATATATTGAAATATGAATACTGTTTATTATTATATATAATATAAAGGAGATGATTAGATTGGCTTCCACAGTTGGAAGCTACATAGGCTAGTTTGCCTATCTGCAAACTAGAGAAGCAGAAAATCTGGAAGCTGCTCAGGTCAAGAAACTGAAAGCTTTGGAGCAAGCAGGACCAATGATGCAGTTTTAGTCCACAGTTGAAGACCTGGAAACTCCCTGGAGACTCACTGATGCGAGCTGATGGGAGTCTAGATTAAAAGCTGAAGAAGCTGGCATCTCTGGACAATGTTAGCAGCAATGGACACATTTGCTCAGGAGGAATGGAGCCTGAATATGCTGGCTGGCTTCCATTTCCCACTTTTATTCCGTCCCTCAGCTTATTGGCTAGTTTCACCCAGATTCAGAGTAGGTCTGTCCTGCTTAGTTGCTGTCCCACAGGCCAATTTTCTTTAGAAACTCACAGACACATCAGTCCCCTCTACTAATCTCTTCGGCATCTCTCAATCCAATCATGTTTGAAAGTCAAGATTAATGTTTGCAGTCCCTTATTGTTTGTGTGTTCTGTCAAATACATAGACACTCAATTAATTTCAAAGGTACAGATTTTTCTCGACTCTTATTTGTTCTAATAATCTCTCTCTCTCTCTCTCTCTCTCTCTCTCTCTCTCTCTCTCTCTCTCTATCTATCTATCTATCTATCTAATCGGTCATGGGGCTTGAATTCTGAGCCTGAGTGCTGTCCCTGTGCTCTTCAGCTCAAGGTTAGTGCACTACCACTTGAACCACAGCATCACTTCCGGTTTTCTGGTGGTTAGTTGGAGATAAGAGTCTCACGGACTTTTCTGCCTGGGCTGGCTTTGAACTGCGGTCCTCAGCTCTCAGCCTCCTGAGTAGCTAGAATTACAGGCATGAGCCATCAGTGCCCAACTCTATCCTCAGGTCTTCAGCTCAAGGCTAGTGCTATACCACTTGAGCCACAGCACCGCTTCTGGCTTTTTCTTCTTATGTGATGCTGAGGAATCAGGGGCCTCGTGCAAGCACTCTACCACTGAGCCATCTTCCCATCCTGATTCTTGTTTTTTAAAGAATCTTTTCACATTTTTCTCCCCCTTCTTCCTTCCTTTTTCTTTCTTTTCTCTCTCTCTTTTTCTCTCTCACACTTAAAATACATACGGCATGATTTTGCTTTGAATTTGGTTGATTTAAAGCTCATTTTTAGGAAAACTAATGTCTTTAAAATGCTGAATTTTCTGGTATTCCAGTTATAAGCATGACATAAATGTTCATTAATGCATGTTAAGTCAACCAACTCAACTTATTTGTCACATATTGTCATTATCTACTATTAAGAATTTTGGCATATATGCTCATGACTGAAGTTGCCCTGCAATTTTGTATTTCCATATTTATGTTTTGATATCATAATTAGTCGAGCTTCACATGTTATGGTGGAGAATTTGTCTACTTTTCTACTTTCGGAAAGGCATGAATTGGAATGCTTGCTAGAATTGAAGGTTTAATATTAAAGATTCAACTTTTCTTAGTCATGATGAGAATGATATAATAATTTTTTTCTTCATATTAAAATTTCAACAAGTTGTAATTTTTTTATCTCTTCCACATCCCATTAAGCTTTAAAAAGTTAAGAAATAAGTATCTATTTATTAGATCTGTATTTTAACATAGTTATTTCTATTTTATGGTTATTAATAATTTGTTTTATTAAAAATTAGTTGGATTCAGGCATATTTTTCTAAATGTGGCACTAAAAAAGATTGAAAATACATTTTACTTGTTTTGAGTTAAGATAAACAGATGTATGTTTTAGGTTATTCAGTGAAAGTGAATTTGACACTTGAAAGAGAACACTTTTAAATTTTCTTCTCTTTATATGACAGAGATATTTACAGATATTGGAGATATTTAGAGGTAAGCACAATTATTGCATTAATTCTGAAATGAAAAATAATTTATTGGTCAAAAAAGAGATAAAGTTTGGGTGCTGTAGCTCACATCTGTAACCGTAGCTACTTGGGAGGCTGACATCAGAGGCTCACAGTTCAAAAGTAGCCCAGGTAGAAATTTGATACAGTCATCATCAATTAATCAGCATAAAGCCAAAAGTAGTTGTTTCAATTAGCAATAATCACGCCTCGGATAAACCTCATTGGCTACGATACTGCCACTGCGCAAAGCTTAAAACCAAAAGTAGTTGTGTGGTTCAAGTGGTAGAGCGCCAACCTTGAGCAAAAAAGCTAAGGAAGAGCAAAAGGCCCTAAGTTCAAGTATTAGTACCAACACACACACACTCATAAAAGTTTTCATTTATTTAGTTTATCATATATGCTAACAAAATATGCTTAAATACATATGTTAGCTGAAATGCAGAGAATTTTATTTATATAAATTTTGAAAACAGAAGAAAACCATTTACATGTTGGTTTGCCATACTGGGATCAATAATCACATTATTATTTCTGGATTTGGGTGTTAACTTCTGGCGATTTGTCATATCTCATGATAAATGCAATCAACACTTACAGGTTGACTGATGAATCTTTGCTCATATCTGATTAAAGAAAACTATCTTAACTTCTAAAGTTTCTTCCACATGCAGAAATGAGTGTGCAAATAGGAAATCTTTAAGGATAATCTTATCAGAGATTCATAAAAATCTTACTTTGCAATAAATTCCAGAATTGCAACGAGATGCATTATTTTTTCTTTGGCAGCTTTTAAATAAATTCCTGTTTGTCTTGGTGGTACTGGGGTTTGAATTTAGCCTCACAGTTGTTCAGCTGGCACTCTCCATTTGAACCATACCACCAGCTCAACTTTTGGCTGGTTATTTTGGATAATCTAATCATGAATTTTTCTGTCCTGGTTAGTATTGAGTGTGTATCCTCTGGATCTCTAGGATTACAGGTTGAGTCACTGGTGCCTAGTTAAAACGTTTCTGTCATTGAAAATTTTTTTCAGAATAAATTCACCAGAAAATTAATAAATTTCTATCATATTGGATAATATTCCCTCAAAGCTTATAATGATGGTGAATTCTTTGAGCTGATTTCAGAACCAGTTCATACTTCCACTCTCTGTGGTACTATATATATATATATATATATATATATATATATATATATATATATATATATATATATAATCATGTGTTTAAACATAAACAAGAGCCCTGTGACTGAAAATGAAACAGAAGCCAAATGCTCATCTTGAAATAAAAAGCTGTCCCTGAACATTTGAGAGTTAGAATTATTTCCATGTAAAATAAATGTTTATTGTGGAATAAATACTAATTTAAAAAGAGTAGCATTCAGCCTACTGAATATTGTCAAATTTCACCATTTGTAGGAGCTGGTTAGGACGTATATCAACGAAAGTTTAGTTTTTATTGTTTTTGCCTCAAGAAGAGTATCATCAATCACATTTATTCGAAATATAAATGCATAGAAATAATATAAACATACGCTGGCTATAAGTATTACTTTATTGTGTTCCTTTTCAATTTCTACAGACAAAGAACTCTCTTGTCTGTTCCAAAGGTGAGCTTCTATCATCCATCCTAGGTATGCCACTAGAAGAACAATGAAGTAGGATGCAAAGGAAGGCTCACTTCCTCCCAAGCAGCAGGCCTAGTTATCATCTAGAATTAAGAGAGTTCATGTTACTATAAGAATAGTGAGCCGGGAGCTGGTGGCTCACGCCTGTAATCCCCACAGCCACCATCACCAACAACAAAAATAATAGTAAAGTGACTTGTTGATTTCATTGTAGAACTCTTTCAACACATCCAAATTACATTCCTTCCTGTTTTCCCTAGGCTTGCTTGACTCCTTAAAACGAAGCATGATTTACATTGTCTGCTGCTACGGCAGTGGATTAGGACTTAGGCTGACATAGTGGGATGGAGGACCAACTGTTATAACAAGATTTGAATTTTTGATTATGCTTCTAAATCATTACAGTACCATTTCAAGTACTTCCTGGAGACCCAAACTATCTACTCACAATGGTGCTGGCAAAATTGGTTAACTACTTGTAGAAAACTAAAGCTAGATCTTTATATATCACCCTGCACCAGAATCAACTCCAAATGGATCAAAGACCTCAGAGTTAAAACAGACACTCTGAAAACATTACAGGATGGAATAGGAGAAACCCTAGGTCTCCTTAGCACAAGCCAAAATTTTCTTCATAGAGACCCAGAAACAACGAATCAAAGAAAAGTTGGACAAATGGGATTGCATGAAATTGCAGAGCTTCTGCATGGCAAAGAACATAGCTAGCAAGATCAATAGAAAGCCCACGGATTGGGAGAAGATCTTTACTAGCCATACAACGGACAAGGGTCTCATATCTAAAATATAACTGGAACTCAAAAAATTAAACCCCCAACAACAAATCCTCAAAGAAACAACAGCCCAATAAATAAGTGGACTAAAGACTTAAAGAGAAACTTCTCTGAAGAGGAAAGAAGGATGGCCAATAGATACACGAAGAAATGCTCAACCTTCCTAGCCATAAAAGAAATGCAAATCAAAACAACATTGAGATACCACCTCACCCCAGTTAGAATGGCTATAATCAAAAACTCTAATAAAAACAGATGCTGGAAGGGATGTGGCAGAAGGGAACCTTACTGCATTGTTAGTGGGAGTGTAAACTTGTTCAACCACTTTGGAAAGTAGTATGGAGGCTCCTCAAAAGACTACACATAGAGCTCCCCTATGACCCAGCAATCCCACTTTTGGGCATTTACCCAAAGGATCACAAACAAGACCATACTAAAGCTACCAGCACAACTATGTTTATTGCAGCATTATTTACTATAGCTAAGATATGGAATCAACCCAAATGCCCCTCAGTAGATGAATGGATCAAAAAAATGTGGTATATATACACAATGGAATTCTATGCCTCCATCAGAAAGAATGACATTGCCCCATTTGTTAGGAAATGGAAAAACTTGGAAAAAATTCTATTAAGTGAAGTAAGCCAGGCCCAAAGATACATAGGTCCCATGGTTTCCCTTAATTGCAATAATTAGTATATGTCTGAGACAAGCAGAAAAGGTCAGATAAGTTGATGTTAGGCTAAATGAATCCTTAGATAAGTATTCAAATGTTTTTTCTTTCATGATTGTTTCTAACACATTCATAAGATGATTTCTTTGTTGCTTTGTATGCCCCTCCCCCACGATATAACCCCTGCTTTCACTGAATTTGATGTTGGTATAATTTGTGGAGGGGAAGGGAAAAAACAAATCGTTTAAATAGGGATACAGGTGGACCCATTGCAACAAAATGTCATAAAACGAACTTTACAACTTGGGGTGAGTGGAGGGTGAGGGGGCGATGGGAATGGGAATGGAAGGAAGGGGAAACAGAGGAGGAGGCAACAATGCTTGATAAGAAATGTACTCATTATCTTGCCCATGTAATTGTAACTCCTCTGTACGATATTTTCACAGTAAAAAAAAATTATCTACTCACCATATGCATATCCTCATCCATTTAGGAAAGGAAAAATACCTGGCAAAAATCTCATCGAGGTCTAATTGACTCACAAGGCAAATCTTAACATTATGTAGCAAATATGTTGATGGTTCATAGTTCAAAAAATAAAAAATAATAAGCTATGGCTAATAATTTAGAATATACTACCTATTTTGTCTTTTATATTATGTATTACATTTTATATATTACTATATTATATTTTATATATTAATATTATATTATTTTATATTATCTTTTAATTTATTACCTATGTCACATTCATTGAGTAAAAGAATTCAGATGCAGACATTTGCACAAAATAGCATACCTTTAGATGTGAAGAACATCATAAAAGCCGTCAAGCTAACTTATAATAGAAAACAGTCATTTTGCAAAAAAAAAAAAGTGGGGGTGGGGCACAGTGTCAAGCATAGGGGCTTTCGTTCCTTCACCATCCCACACAAAAAAAAAGTGAAAAAAAATAGAAATTTCCTAAAAGTGTATAAATTGTAGCAAGTAATGTTTTTCGTGGGGAAAACGTTATTAAATTCTTTTAGAATCAGAATTTCCACTCAGATGACTGGACCTCCTATGTTTTTATGCCTCATTGGCAAATTTGGCTGAAGGAAAGAAGCTATGTCTTTCTTAATAATCACAAAATAAATAGAGGAGCCATTAGGTGCTTCCTGTTTGGTTCTGTGGATGGATTAATGTCCTCCAATTGGGGATGTTTGCATTCCTGACCCCTCTGCAGGGAAGCAGGAAAGAATCTGAACTCTAATTGCTTGCTGTGCTTGTGGCTTTGATGTGCTGCTCTTCTCACTGTAGCAAAAGTTCAATATGAAGAGGAACAGACCTGAACTCACACCAACCGCAGTAAAAATACCAACCAAGGAACTGACATTTAGCAGTTTTGTTTCTGTGTACATCATTTCTCTAGTAATGTGAATCATGATTTCAACTGTCCTCAAGTGAGGGAGTAAAGCATATAGTAATGTATTTTCTAAAAAAATAGAATGATCAGTTGGGTAGGAAACATATGTCAATAATGGACACGGTGTAATGGAGTTTAGTACTATGAGAAGGCTTTACAATTTTGAACCCCAAATACCCTGTAATCCCAAGATCTCTCACCCTTGGATACTAGGTCTGGTTTTTCCAGAATAATATTTGCCCAAAATCCTGACAAGAAAATCCATTTTCCTTCTAATTCTACACTCTTTTGAGTCTGAACATCATAGGTAGAAAAAATTCAGGGTGAAAGTTCTGACCTCTGACCTCACATTCAGGAGCTCTTGAATTTATTCTAACCTCAGGCTTTAACCTAACCTTCCTTTTCCTTACTGTTTCCCTTGTGATAGAGAAGAGGTAGAAATCCATAAAACACTGCTTGCTTTAATGGGAACTAATCCTGTTAAGTTTTGGCTCATTTCTTTCTTCTCTCTCTCTCTCTCTCTCTCTCTCTCTCTCTCTCTCTCTCTCTCTCTCTCTCTCCAATAGCTTACTCTTTATGCCGTAACTAAGTAAATAAGAAAAACAGGTTCGATTCTGGAGAAGGATGGAACTCTATAAAAGTGTTGGTACCTACCCTCTACTTTCTCTGCTTTTTATACTCCTTATATACCATATAAACCGCATTAGACTCCAGAATTTTTCCTAGGGGGAAGCCAATTCCTTTTCTCTGGCTTAGAAAGCCTATGCAGAAGTGCTGCGGATTTGAAGGTCGCACAGATGCTTGCTCATGTCGTCTGCCACGAGGCTGTAGTTTAATAGCTGTGGAACACCCTGAGGATCCAGTTGCCTGGCTAGTCATTTTGTAAGGCGTCTACTTCAGATTTCTATGTTAACTTGGGCTCTCTCCTCTTTATAGATCATTTCACTAGAATGAAGTAAGGAAATACATTTTAATTTCCCATCTCTCTGGCAATTTGTTAGCTTCATTTTGCCCTTGCAGACTAATTTCCCTTATTTAGATTTTTATAGATTTTGCTTTTCTTTCCATTAAGTCTTCACCTAAACTTATGCTCAGCATTAAGTTTCAGGAGCTCCCAATATCCTTGTATTTGACAAATGAAGAGAGAACCTCATAGATTTCTTGGCCCAGCCAGAGGAACATGGAGTGTGTCTGAAGTGAGTCAGGAATTGGCAGGCTCTGCATCCCTCCAGAAGACTCCGTGTGCACAAGGCCGTGCAGAGAGGCCCAGGAACCAAGAGCACTATGCTCACGTTATCTAACTCCTATCAGCAAGATACTCTAAACAGTATCTGCCAGAAAGATCACAGTCATTGCCCAAAGATTTCAATGCTCTTGGCACAAGAAACTCCTAAAATATTTCAAAACTAAAGTGGTGTGTGTGTGTGTGTGTGTGTGTGTGTGTGTGTGTGTGTGTGTTTAAAGAAAGAACTGGTGAGACCCTTGCTCCATATTTTCTTCTCTCTTCCACAGACTCCAAGTCCTCAATTTCCTGCCTCCTACCCACACCCATGCACCACTCCACTAGTTATCATAGTGATGGGCTGCAACAGTCATCTAAATGTTTCTTATAAGTCACACAGCAAAATTTCAATGGGTTATATGTTTAGGAAGGCAGAATTCTGGTCCATACCCTGACAGTAGAAGATAGTTCCACGGCACAGCATGCTTCAGAGTATGACAAAGAGAAACTGTCTAAACATCTGAACTTTTCACAAAATCATCTCCCTACCTCAGGTTCAACACAGGATAATTGGTGGTTTTTTTTTTAATGTAATGAAGACGAGAGCGAGAGAAGGGATGACATAGTTCAGAAATGTCCTCTTTACCTGACTTAAACAACTGTAATTCCTCTGTATATCATCTTTATAATAACAATAAAAATTTTAAGTATATGATGAAAAGCATAAGGAACTTGAGGATAAAGGTAAGATAGAAGATTAAAACTGATCTTCTATACAACTTCTTTGATCTAACAAGACCTAAGACCTGAAAAGGTTGGCAGGAAGACAAGGAGATTACAGCTGTTCCCAAAACTATGGTGCAGATGGAGCTTTGGACATTACTTTTCCTTTTTCTTTTTTTTTTTTTTTTACAACAATACTTCTCTGAGAGTGTACAACAATTTGTGGTGGCTATTATTTTAACTTATGTCTGCTGAAGTAATGTTTGAAAGTGGAAATTGCAATGTTTAGGTAACTAGCAGTCTTAACCTGGATTTTTTTTTCCAGAAAATCCAGCTCTTTCTGATAACTTGGAGGTTCAAATACTTTGATGCCACTGCTAGCAGCCACTGTAGCCTTTTCTCTTTTTTGGTGCCCGTTTTGAGGGCTTGAAATCGGGGCATGGGTGCTGTTCCTGAGCTTTTGCGCTCAAGGCTAGTGTTCTGCCACTTGAAGCCACAGCATCAATCCTGATTTGTTGATAGTTAATTGTAGATAAGAGTCTCATGAACTTTCCTGCCAAGGCTGGCTTTGAACCCTTTTGAGTAACTATCCAGCCTTGGAAGAATTGCTTTCTATCCTGGCTAGATAAATTGAACTTTGCTACTTTCAAAATCAGAAAGCGTCAAAATAGATGGCTCACTTCTCTACTTGGTCTCCAACTGTTATACAAGGCAGTCATGAATACTCCTTGTTAGTATCTTAGGGTACAAACACAGCCTGGGAAAGCTGAGCAGAGAAGGAGAACACAGTCACATGAGCCTGCACTGCCCACCCACAAGGTTGATCAAGTAGTGGGCTGCGGGTACCCTCGTAAGTGTGACACCTGACCTCTACCGGGAAGGAAGAAGGAAATGGAACACCCATAAAATGGAAAGAAGGAGTTAAAATGTCAACTTGTTGTTTCCTGTGCTATTTCTGGCTGTTGAGCCACCTATGGTGCAGACAGTGGGCCAGTGGACTCACCTCAGTAGGTTACCATTGGTGTTGAACCAAGCCAGGCTCATAATACACACACAGTCCAGGTATACAGCACAACACACAAGTCTCAGGATCTCATGTAGCTTCCAGAACTACAATATCTGGCTTCCTCCCTTTTCTTCTAAGCCAACAGCACTTGTCCTGCCTTTGTTCTGATGAAGCCTTGAGGCTCGGAATCAAGTCCACCAGCTATAAAAAGGTTTCTCCTGAGACTATTTGAGTTTGCTGTCACTAAACTTCTGACTCCAAATAGGAAACTTTTTTCAGCTAGTAAATAAGACTGGGGAGAATAGGCAAACTATTTTTGCCTCTGTGGCTCTTGCCTGCTGCTGCATGTATGTTGGAATCAGGCCCAAAGCTAAGGAAATTCTGCCCACCTGCCAACGGCAAGATGATACAGTCAGGTACAAGTAAAGTCACATCAAAATGATTGAGGAATTAGCAGGAAAGGACAACAGCTGACATATCTTTGGGACTTAAGTTTCTTGTGTGTGTGTAAGTATGATCAAAATCCCTGTGGAGCCCGGGGTGAAAAGAAGGAGAGATCTATCTCAACTGTGGAGTTCACATTCCCACAGGTGAGCATTGCTTTTTACTTTCAGCCTTCTCTTATATCTTGAAGCAATGTTAATGAGATACGTTTTTACTGTGTGAGGCACAGAAGAATACAGAGCAGAGGAAGGGAAAAACTAGATAGATGAGCCACTAAAGACACAAATTGATTAAAGAAATTCACCATACTAGAAGAGAGACAAAATAATAGTTTGAGGAACTCTAAACATTCACACAGTGAGACCAGAGGAGGATATTCTAAAAAGAGCATCACAAGGGCTCAATAGCTATGTGTATATGATCATATAAAATGAAGTTTATCAAAATGGCCTCTGAGAAATGGACACAAGCAGTTTTTTTGTTATTTTGCTTTCTTTCAAGTTATTTCTCCTTTGTCACTGGTTTTTATTTCTGTATTTTTTGTCTTGTATATAAATGTATCTGTTTTGGAGAGGGTAAGGAAGAGAGCAGAAATGCTGGGACAAAAGGTGAACAAATGGGCTGGGAAGGTGGCTCAGTGGTAGAGCGCTTGCCTTGTATGCTTGAGGCCCTGGGTTCAATTCCCTAGCACCACATAAGCAAAAAGAAAAAAGCCTGAAGTGGCGCTGTGGCTCAAGTGGTAGAGCGCTAGCCTTGAGCTGAAGAGCTGAGGGACAGCGCCCAGGCCCAGAGTTCAAGCCCCACGAATGGACCAAAAAAAAAAAAAAAAAAAGGTGAACAAATGGAGCAGTGTTGAAAATAAGCTATACAACTTGTGGAGGAGGGGAGTCAGAAGGGAGAAGCTAGGAGAAAATGAGGGGAAAGAGGACACTGTTCAAAAAGAAATGTACACATTACATGACTTATGTAACTGTAACCCTCTACATCACTTTTACAGTAACAACAAAAAATTAAAAACTTAAAAGTAATAAAAATACTTCAAATATAAACTAAAAAAGATAATTAGTTTGAGTGGCGAGAAGACAAAAAAAGGAGGAATGAGCAAAACGGTATCAGAAAAGACATACACTTAGCAGGCAAAAGACTTTCCCTTGTAGAACTATTTATAGAACGAACTATAACTTTCATGAACTTATATTTTATCTTGGCATATAATTTAGATCAATCTGAATGCTTAATAATTTTTTTTCCTTTAAATAGCATTAAAAGTTCAAAGTTCCTTCTGAACATTTAAAAACTTTCCTGCTGTTCACTAGATCAGGAAATCATTTTGGCTTTAGGAATAAAATGAGTAAAATTGGTCATAATAATTTAAGGTGTGGTCATAATGATTTAAGATGTGCTTTTCTGGACATACTTTTGAGTAAAAATTTAAAAGTGAATTTATAGATAACAAGCACAGCATAATTTCTTGGCTAACGTAATGGACAAGTCATTGTGTATATTGCTGTCACCTCATTTTTCATGGTTTTATCAAGGCAGATGTGGATTTCCTTACAGAGTTAAAAAAAAAAAAGACTAGGCATACAAATTACTTGTCAGCCTAATGGTAGAGGAAGCTATAAGGTTATTTACTATATTCCTTCAGTAACACCATAAAGGATGTTCAGTTCTTACATTTTCAGTACAAGACTTCCTAGTATACAAATAATATGGTTTTGTTAGCAACTGAATAAAAAGAAAAACACTGTAATACAATTTAAAAGTTGACTTCTATCTGACCATATTTTTTTTTACTTTAAAATGGAGCGAAGGTAAAAAAAAATTTCCACTGACATTTTTTTTAAAATAACCTTAGGAAAACTACTCTAAGCAATTGTTGAAAATAGGAGATTCAGTATTCAAATAATAGCAAGATGTAACATACTGCAAGACACTCTCAGGACTCTACTCCCAGCAAAGAAAATCATTTCTTGCAAGTAGCAGGACTGTACTTTCTTTCCCCAAGAAAGAGAGAAGGGGGGGGAGGAAGGAAGGAAGGAAGGAAGGAAGGAAGGAAGGAAGGAAAACACAACCTTCAGAGGTGCACCACTGCCTGGTGGTCAAATCTCATGTTAGCTTTCTAAAATATCCTTTCGCGGTCTCTTCTTTTCTGTCCCTATCTCTTCTTTTCTGCTGTCTCTTATTAAATTCATATGGAAGGTTCATTATGCTTTAGCAGAAGCTACATATGTCTGAAATTTCAATCTCAAATATTGTTTTGCATTTAAATCTTGTATTACCAGATAAGAAAATGAAATAGTGTGAAGATACACTTATAATCCCTAATACACACTTATAATACTCACAAAGCAGAGACAGTGAGGCTTTAATCTAACTTGATTCTCATAAGAAGAGGAAATTTAGACACCTAAAACAATCATTTTGAATATTTATTACATCCAAAGAAATAATAAGGAACCAAAATAAAGAGCATGGGTAAAGGACAGTTTTCCTGACAGCTGCTGCCAGTTTCTACCACATCTGAGCTTTGAGTGAACAAGTATTATTGCAAGGGGTAGAGATAAACAGAACCCAGGAAAGTGGTGCCCAGGTGAAGGCCCAAGTACAAATCCACAGCAGTTTTAAGCAAGATGTACACAGGTCAAACATTTTCACATTTTGGTTCAATAGTGCAACACAATGACTTTTATAGGCATATAACATCATTGAAATAAAGTAATATTATGTATGTATTCCTCTCTCTGTGTTTCTGTCCCTCTCTTTCATTATGTGTGCATGTGTGCATTTGTGTGTGTGCGCACATGTGTGTGTGTGATCATGTACACCATACCATGTTTTTTGCTGTGGCACTTTCAAGATTTAGACAATGGCAGTAAACTTTATGTATGTGAATTACTGATTGCCTTTATTAAATGTTATCTGTGTAAGTTGGAGAGTTGAACACATAACACAGAACTAATAATAATCAGATTCAAGAGCATGTAAAAAGAAATTGTTTTAGGAAGTCCACATCTTGGTCATGGTCAAGAATATCTTTTCTGATTGTGAAGAACCATATCTGGAAATATGAGGGATTCACTATTAGAGTGTGTCCCTTACATACCAGCTTCAGGGAGCAGAGTTGACTGACGGCCCCTACCTGCTCTGCTCTGCCATCACTGAAGCCACACTTCCCACCAGTTGCCCCCACCCAGTGATTCTGTGTAGTAGAAATACTAAGTGAGATCTATTGCTATGAGACAAGGGATTCTTCTAATAGAAGGTTTTGCCTTGAAAACACTCAACAGTATGACTTCATGGAACTGGAAAGCAATAAAAAAAATATTTCCACTGCTCCTCTTTGTCTGGTGGGTGGGTGGGAGGAATCAAACTTTCATCAAACACTCGCTCAGTATCCCTATCCTCTTATAGACCTTTACCTTAGGAAATTGCTTACATGTTTAATCCTGAATTGCCATCTGCTTCTTTTTTTATTTCTTTATTTTTTTATTGTGAGAATACTGTACAGAGGAGTTACAATTACATGAGCAAGATAACGAGTACATTTCTTTTTTTTTCATTTTATTTTATTTTATTTTTTTGTGAACATACTGTACAGAGGGGTTACAATACATGGGCAGGATAATGTGTACATTTCTTATCAAGCATTGCAGCCTCCTCCTTTGTTTACCCTTCACATCCCTTCCCAGCCTCCCCCACCCACCCACCCCCAATCTTCCCCCCCTCTGCCATCTGCTTCTTAAGCAACCCAAACTAACATAAACGCAGAATTTCTTGAAGTGGAGGTGTAAAAGTACCTAAACAGCATGATGAAAAAGAAGAAGATGTTCAGTCAATTTCCCAGGTAGGTGTTAACTACCTTCCGTTCTGTAATTAGTTTTAGGATCAAGAAACTACCTTTAGCATAAATCATGCCAGTCTTCTTGGGCTGCTAATTTCAGGTCACTCAACCCAGTCCTGTCATATTGCTGTGGTAAAAATGAGCTCATAACTTTAAAGGCTGATGCTTTGCCAAACTGTGTTCGTTTAAATCCTACTCATCTGGTAGGATGTATTTCATTAATTGAAAGCTAAGAAAAAATGGGGTCGTATAGTTTATTAGGTTTCAGCTAACTATCCATTGTTAGTCATGCCTGAAAGGGGAATATAATGTTGAAATTATGATTTTAATGAAAACAATAACATTTACTCTTCTATTACATTTATTCAAGATGTACATTTTGATATACGTTGTGAAATGATTACTATAATCTAATTTACATATATATCATCTCACATAGTTATCATCATGATAACTTTTCTATCAGAAAATTTCCTACTAGTGTTCCTAGGATATTAAACTAGTACTATACTTTCTTTTTCATCATATAGCTGTCCGATTCCTCACAGATAAGATATATACATATTATATATTCAAAGTAATTCACTGATTTTATATAATACATATTACTATGAGTTTATTGGCAGTCTATATTGTTCTTATGAGGCATAGGCCATTTCTATTTAACATTTCCAGTCAGCCGGAACACCTTCATGAGCTAAGTCACAGCAGGTTCTACTTCTAGTGTATTTTGTACGTCCATCCGGTTTCCAGGCTCAGTCTCAATGTTTCAGAATATATTTCAAAAACATAAAATTAAGTGATTGGGCTAAACTCAACAATGGTTTTCCATTTCAGACACTAGTCTTGTTCAACTTGAATTTCATGACAAAATATAGTGACTAGAGACTCACTAAAGTTCATTAAGGGCATGAAGTAGGAGAGAGAAAGAAGCAGCAGGCATTTTAATTTTTAGAGCATTTATATGAAATTCTGCTGTGAGACCACAGTCATGAATCCCACCTTGGAAGTCATTGGCCTAACTTTACTCAGTAAAACATGGTGGTTTAGAGTCTGGTATCTGGAGAAAATTACCTTGGGGCAGTTCCCAGCTGTAACCCTTTACTAGCATCAAATTTCCTTGATGTCTGAATTTCATTCTTTCATGACCAATATCCCATCCTCAAGTTCGGAGTGTCAGGCTCTGTTCTAGAGGTACACTAGCAAACAAAACAAACAAATTCTTGTCATATGACATTTATACCCTGAGAAAGAAGATTGACAAAAACACCGTAAATAAGAAAGATATAACATAAATATAAAATAGTATAATATATATATAAGAAAAAGTGATAAGACAATAAGAAAAAATCAGAGTAGGTAGGACTTGACAGTGTATTTGTGTCTTGGAGAGTTGTAAAGTTTAACCAAATTTTACATGGAATCTGCTTGGGACAACACTTAACATACAATATTTAATAAATGTTGGGACTATTCCTTTATTGTACTGATGAAGGTACTGATATCTGCAGAAGTGAAGGAATCTACTAGAGTAATCCTAAGAATTAGAAGTAAATCACTCAATTTACTCATAGGATAATTTCATCTAGACCTAGAAGACAGATGGTTCAATAATGCGTCTCAGCCTACCTTTTGGATGTATTTCTGTACCTAAATGTAGCTCTTACTGGTACTATACATCAGAAATGAATATGGAACTTTAATTGTCATTTCCCAGGGCATGGATAAGATAAAGGGAAAAAAGAATTCATCTTGCTGAGTGCTGTTGGCTTACACCTATAATCCTAGCTAATTAGGAGGCTGAGATCTGAGGATCATGGTTCAAAGCCAGCCCAGGAAGGAAAGTCCATGAGACTCTTATCTCCAATAAGCCACCAGAATACCAGAAGTGGTTCTGTGGCTCAAGTGGTAGAGTACTTGCCTTGAGCTGAAAAGCTGAAGGACAGTGCCTAGGCCCAGAGTTCAAGCCCCATGACTGAAAAAAAAAAAAAAAAGAATTCATCTTTTCTGTAGTTCTCACGAACTCCCTATACATATGTACACAATTACAGTCATATGAGGGGCATCTACTTGTCTCCACATACAAAATAAGTATAACTAGGAATGGCTAAAAAATTGCAAAATAATTCTATAACATGAATTTTTGATGGAGTATAAGAAATAATAATTATTAACTGAGGTGCAGAAGCACGTCCTTCTAGTCCTAGCTATACGAACGAAAGGCCAAGGGAGCTCTTCATTTTAACAGCCTGGGAAATACAGTGAGACCTTGTCTCAAAAGAAATATGCAAGCCATGTGCTGTTGGCTCATGCCTATAATCCTAGCTGTTCAGAATACAGAGACCTGAGGATCATGGTTCAAAGCCAGTCTGGGCAGAAAAGTCTACATGAGACTCTTACCTCCAATTAACCAGCAAAAAGCTGGAAGTAGAGGTATAGCTCAAGTGGTACAGTGCAAGCCTTCACAACCTGAATTAAAATCACAGTGCCAGCAAACACACACACACACACACACACACACATTTAGATTTCCCTCAAATAACACTTTTGAACAATGCATATCTGATCATTTCCCTAAGTATAGACCAGAGGATACTTTAAAGCACTTTAAAGAGTCAAATGGAACTTAGAAAACTTACAGAAAATCAAAAGTCAAGAGAAAATAATGAAAGGCAGCTTCTTAGGAAAACATTATTGGAATCATTAAACTGAGCCAAAGTCCTGTGACATGTCTAAGCATTTTTCTAACCCTTTCTTTATAAGAATGACTAATAACAATAAAAGTTAAAACCCACATGATGTGATCAAGCTCATTGTTGACAAAACCCTCAAGCTTCGGGGGGAAAAATGAATTAATTACGAATTAAATTTTAGATTTACTCAAGTAAAGAGGAACAATCAGTTTAATGATACCATAAGCCAAACTAGAACTTATTTGAAAAAATAGAACTAATTCTGTTAATAGTACTGCATTATAACACAGGAAATCTTTTTTATGCAAACACAGGGGCTAGAAAAGTAAAAAAAAAATCAGTAAATCTTAGAGATTACAGTGACAGAAAAAAGTGAAAGAGAATAAAGAAAAGTGGGACTCAGATGCTTAAAAAACAAAGATAAATAAAGGGAATTTTGGCATGAACAGTAGAGAAAATCACTATGTGCCTAGGGGTGTACAAGGTTATTTTAAGCAGTTTTTCTCTATAAATTTTATCTCTGAGGATATGAGTTTACAAGATTATTAATATAATGAGTCCTAAGTCATTTATAACAGTTCAGATAGTAGGCACTATATATATATATATGTATGTATGTATGTATGTATACACACATACCTACATATTCACAAACTTAAAACCAAAAAGAGTTAAAACTTGTTTTTTGTAAGAAAACAGTGACTAAATCATTTGATTAAATATACACAGTAATTGATGCTTCAGTGAAGAGGAGAGGGAGGAAAAAGTCTGTTGAAGACTGAGGGTTTTCCATGGGAAAAAGCAAACAAAGATCTGCCTGATTCTGCTGATGAGTCATTCACTCAGCTTGTGGCTTGAGTTACTCTGACAGCAGTTAATTTATAAAGCGCTCCTATTCCACGTTTAAAGATGCTCACATTTATGGGAGGTATATAGCCGTGATTATTATTAACCAACCATAACATGGGTGAACTTTGAATTCAGTTTACTAAATGTTCCATCATCTTTGTCACAAAAATCATGTGATGGTTTATTTCTGTTTGGCTTCATTTCAAAAGTGGATTGTAAAAGTATAGTGTGTCTTAGTTTCCTGAGGCTGCCATAATAAACCACCACAAATTTGTGGCTTAAAAATAACAGACATTTATGGCCTCACAGTTATGGTAGCTAGAAGTTAGAAATCAAGGTGTTGCTGTGGCCATTCTTCTTCCGAGTCCTTTCATGGGAAACATGTTTCCTGACCTCACTCAGCTTCTGATAGGGAGAGGCATTCCTTGACTTACGCAGCACAACTCTTATCTTTTCTCCATGTTCATATGTCATTTCCTTTTGTGTGTCTTCATGTAGCTATCTTCTTATAAGGACACAACTCACATTGGAGGAGGGATTTCCCTTATATAGGTTTAGTCATATAACATATAAATTATTTGCAAAATGTGTAGGAGGTCATCATCTCACCCCTGACCTCCATACTCCCTTGACCTCCAAATAATATCTAACCCTCTGCTCAGTATTCTCTTCTGCAAAAATCAAGCTTTGTACTAGATAATTTCTAATGTCTCATTGAGCTAAAATGCTAAAGCCCTAAAAGGGAAATTTTAAAGATGAGAGATAGCTTACTATGATAATATACTAACTATATTCAGGACTCTAAAAGCACTTGATTTGGGTACCTAGAGATCTCTCTATTTCCCATTCCTTATTTCTGCCTTGCTCTCTTCACTGCTGTTGACTCCAGGAATGCTACAGTAAATAAGACTGTCACGGTCTCTCTATTCTGACATTCTTCAGGAAGACTGTGCAAGTAGGAGATAAATAGACCCAGGGATATGAATCTCACTGTAGTCCAGGCAAAAAAAATCTGATGGCATTATATACTAGAATGGATGTAATAGTGTGAGAAATACATGCAGTTACCTTTTTCTGGCCTGGTTTGACAGTTTAACGGTTTTATCTTTTAATAATTCAATGTGTGTTTTCCAAGAATACTTTTTATAACCAGAGTATATCAAATTCTGGAATTTAACACTTACACAATACATTACCATTCCAATTTTGTCATTATCCCAACAATGACCTTTGGCTATAGACTTCTTTTTTAGATTTATCAGATCCAATCCAGGATCATTGATTACATTTCATTTTCATATCTCTTTATTCTCCTTTACTCCGTAATGGTTCCATAGTCTTCCTTTACTTTTTGTAAATAGTTGATGTTTAAGCAAATAATATATCTAGAAACATTACTAAAATAACCAATGTTAGCAAGAAAAATATGGATAAAAGGTGGCATAAAATCAGGAACAGAGAGATTTGGGAGGTAAAGCCCCTTGGGCTGATGAGATCCAGTTATGATGAGATAGAAGAGCATCTTGATTACTTGTGAAAATTTTAGACCACTTATTGGATAACGATAAAGATGATAGAATAAGCATCTAATTCTGTTTTTATTTGAGTCTAGACTGAAGGATGACAACCAATTTTGATTGCTAACATGGAATTGATCTGTATTTGTGCAGTTGTAAGTAGGACATGGAACTCAGCTGAGATTACCTAAAGATGGATATATCCAGATAACCCATTTTCTGCTGACATTTCTATTTGAGGACTAGGCTATGAATTCAGGAGATGGTTGATTGACAGTAAACTGACTACCATCTCATAGTAGCCTTGAGAAAAGGCAGGAGGTGGCCAAGTTCTCTTCTAGGCAGATGGACTTACGCCCTCCGGAGAGTGAGACAATCCTTCTGAACTGTAATTGCTTCTTTGTTTGTTTGTTTGTCTGTTTGGGCTTTGAACGTGGAGCCTATGCACTGCCCCTGAGCTTTTCTGCACTTTTTTGAACCATAGCTCCACTTTCAGTTTTCTGGTGGTTAACTGGAGGTAAGAGTCTCAAAGACTTTTCTGTCTGGGCTGGCTTTGAATCTCAGTCCTTAGATCTCAGCCTCCTCAGTAGTTAGGACTGTAGGCGTGGGCCACCAGCACTTGGCCTGTAACTGCTTCATAAGAGCTTGCCACTCCTCTTCACCCACCAGCACTCTTTTCCCACTCACCTTGCCCTACAGGATTAATCTCTCACCCTACCCTTTGCTGTCTAGCTCTGACCCCAGGAAGTGGATTACATATGGAAGCAGGCTAGCCAGGCACTGAAACAATCAGTGGACTCTTTATTTGCTCATGATTCATTCAGTCAAGTAATATATATGGCCCATCTACAATGTGCCAGATATTGTCCTCAGTGCATGAAACAGAGTAATGAGCATCCAAAGGCTGTGTCATCAATGAGCTTACAATGTAGTAAGGGAAACAAATATTAAACAGATAGTTAATTAGAGTCATAGCAAGTGTTGCAAAGTGGTAAGCAGTGTGCAATGGGAATGTGCAAGGGGCAAGCAGGACCTAACTTGGTGTACAGACTCCAAGATGTCTTCCTGGAAATAAGGACTTGAATGACTTGAATTGAGATGATGATGAACAGTTAAGAGAGTGAAGTTTTAGGAAGGGTGGGTGAGAGAGAATTTTAGGCAATACCAACTGCACAAAAAAAGAACCAGAAACCAGAAGAAGATCTGCCTAAATGTGGAAGCGAAAGTCATAACTTGTGCACAGAAAGAGAGCAAGTGGAATTAAAAGAGCTTTAAGAGTGCTAATCAGCCACTGAGGAGTTTTAAGTCAGGATGTGATACAATCAGATAGAACTCACCAGCTCACTCTGAACGTTATGTACAGACGGAATGGAAGACACAAGCTGCTGTAGAAAGAATTCACTAAAGATAAAATTGTCTTCTAGCCACGCAAATAGAAAAATATAACACCAAAACATACCACATGAGCATGACCCTGAGCAATAACGTGCTCCCTGCTCTTCAAACAAAGTAACATAGAATATTGGCATATGAGTGAAGCCTTGGAAAACTTGGTTATTTCCTAGTGGACAAAGATGAGGGTTTTCTTTGTCTCTTTTTCTCTTTTAAATTTGACCTCATGATTTCCTTGTGTTCATAATAAAAGTTGGAGCTTAGAAATGGATCTCTTGCCCCTTTTTCTTATCTCCACCTAGTTCAAAATGCTTGCTCTTAAAAGCCAGCCCAGTTGTGCTCAATACACTCAAGCCTCAGTACAAATCTCCTTTGTAGTCTTAGATTTTTTTCCTCCTGTAAAATCAGCTTCATCTGTCCGCCATAGCCACCGTGCTTCCTGTTATAATGCTGCTTTCCCTGGGTAATCAGATTTCTTACCCTTCTTGTATTTTGCCACTTTGTGAGGTTGGTTCTTGATGTATTTTTTACAGAGACCCTGGCAGATTTAAGAACCTTAACCACGATTGGGAGGAGCCTAGTAGCACACAAAAAAAGTCTCTTGCTTTTCCTTTTCCTCTTTGTCTTCCTCCTCCTCCTCCTTTTCCTCCTCCTCCTCCTCCTACTATCTCACTCTATGTGTGTGTATATAATCTGAATGTTATTCTTTACATGGCATTATAGATAATACTATTATATACAATGTATGTATTTGCATATAAATAATATACACATTATGTAATACTATTTTATAACATAAAGGAGTATTACATATATAATAAAGGATTGTTAGATATAATATATAAAGGATTCAGAGCACACTATCACTGCAGGAAAACAGAAAGAATTATTTGCTGTTTCATTAAGAATTATAATATATTAGTATTTTATATGTATATATAAAATCTAAACAGAATAAGAATTAAAAGTGTACAATTTTGGGATGATTTTATCTTTTAAATTTGTTGTCTATTATGCTGACCATTTAAATTTTTAAGAAAAAGTGAGCTTGAAGTTCCATTAAAATGACAGAAATATGTTATCTTGTATAAATGACTTCACTCACATCCAGCAGAATTTATTCTGGCTTCTTTCCATACTCTCAGACTCTTTTGCTGCCTGCTGGCTTTAGGAACACTGTTGGAATTCATTCTTGAACAGAACTTTCCTCAACTAAAACTCTATGCAAAAAAGCAACGAAGAAAACTTGTTACCATTCATTTATTTTGGACTAAGATGCAAAGACTGGGAGGAAAGCAGAGGACAATAGTTCTTTGACACAAGTACAAAAAAAAATAATAGAAGGCTAAAAATCCTTCTGTAAGACTTCATGGCCTAGGGTAGACTAACAGGGAAAATAATTATGAAAAGATATTTAGCATCCAAAGCCTTTTGCTTTCATACCTTCTTGCTGAATTTAACATTTGGCATTAGACTGATTTGTTTCTGTATCTATCTTTTGGATAACACCATAAATTTCTAATAAACAGAGACCATGTTTTCCAAATCTTTGTATTCTATCATGTATGTTGGGTCCCTACACACAGTAAACACTAACAAATTGTCTAGAGTTGATAGAACACATGGAGTATTCAGGTCCACAGTATTACATATGACCTTGGAGATCACAGTCATGTCCATAAAATTAAGCAAATATGGAATAGGTAATCTGTCCACTTTCTGTATGGGGGAGGAAATTCTGGGATAAGGACTTAATTCACATTTCACTGAGGTTGTGCTAGGAAAAGTGACTCCCTTTGGGAAAAGTGATTTCCTCTCAACTTTGGAGATAAGGAACATGTTTTCCATAGCGTGAGGCTACCTGTGGGCACAGGCTATCCTAAACGGAAAGGATTCCGACTGCACTGTCACTGCAGGAGGAGTGCAAAGGCGTGACTTCCAAATTGGACTTCAGATATTTCTGGAAGGAGGAAAAATCTTAATTTCCACAAGTCCTCCAAATAAGCTAAGGCAATATGGGCTTGTAGCTCTCTTGCATCCTTGAACTAACTCCAAGTATGAGAATTTGGGTACACTATTAAAAGCTGAAAATAGCAATTTTAGGAAGAGCTACTGTTTGCTACCTCCCTTTGGGCCGCAGCCATGCTAGGCACGCACTTTACCTACCGCTGAGCTCCAGCCACTAAGTCCCTAGATGTTTCTTTAGTCTGCTCCACATTTTATAATTGCTTCTAAAGAGGATATACCCGCCTTGGAAAGCTATATGTTTAATCTACTGTACTTACAAGGAATGTGTTCACAGGCTGTATTTGCCTTCAAGGTGGACTCATTTAGTGTGATTGGCACCACCTGGGAGTCCTCTGGGTGCTAGTTCCTGAAAACCCAGATCCTGGAAAAGGATCATCAGGTTTCCTAATTATTGCCAAAGATTTCAAGAAATCAGAAAAGCAACATGGTATAGTAGGAAGCGATGTCAAGTCAGGAAAACCGAGTTTATATCTATACTCCATTATCAAGTAGTTGTGTAATTTTAGCAAGTCACTTGATCTATTGGGTGCTCTACAGCTTGAAACATCCCTGGAGCCCCTCCCATTTTTAATCTTTCTCCCCTCTCTACTTCCACTTTTACTTTCTTTCCCCTCCCTGCTCTCTCTTGGTGTTATTCTTCAGTTAGGGTCTAAAAATTTTGCCCAGTGTCAGACTGGACCCCAAATCTTGCTTTTTATCTCACTGGGATTACAAACATGAGACATCATATGTAGCTTATTTTATTGAGATGGAATTTTACTCACTTTTTGACTGAGTGGGCCTTGAATGGGGGATTGTCCCATCTCCACCTCCCAAGTAGCAGGGATTACAGGCATAGCCAATCACACCTGCTCTGAGGTACCTTAATCTTGACAATAAAGTGAATACACCTCTGTCATGAAGGGATGAGATAATTCAATGAAACAGTACCTGGAAAACATTACTACAGTACCGTTTATGAGGTAAATATTCACAATAAATATAAACCTTTCTATTGATTGAATGAGTGGATGGTGGTCTTTTTCCAAGTCAACTTTTAGATTTTTTTTTAAACAGAATTGGTTGCTTACTAACCAAAGGAAGCTGTAACATGGTCTCAGAGCTAAAGAATTCATAAGCCCAAGTTCTCAGTTAAAAGATGAAGTGTTATGACAATCAAAGTATTAAGTTAGATAGCATAATATTAACTTTTCATATTGAATTAGTGTTTATTTGGAAAGTAGTAAATGACCTTGATGAACTTTGCTTTAAAACAAGAGGGCATTTTATTTTATTTTTTTCATGAGAGTCTGCTTGTTCTAAAAAGGTTCTTTGACTTTGGAACTGTACTTATATTTTTTAAAAGTTGCCATTATTTTTGTAAGATTATATATGAACTCAGGAGCTTGAATGAAGACTAATATTTAAAGGGTTTTAACTACTAACCTAGACATCGTAATATCTAGAAAATATGCAGAGATATTTTCCCTTATATGAAACTTATTAACTTTAGGATTTTGAAAGACTTTCAAATTATAAGTTTCATTTATTAAATGGCTTCACTATCAATTTCTGGTATACTAAATCATGGTGGTTCATGATGACTTAAAGAAATCTATGTAAGTATTTTCATGAATTATTTCACATTCATTATTTCCTCTTAAATTATTTTCCTTACTAAAAGATTATAGAGTTTTGTCCCACAGACCATACATTTTATTAACTAATATAATAGCATACATCTTTTATTAACAGGTTCCCAAATTTGGTGTCTTTTGCTTCATTCTTTCTGAAGGCATTTTTTTTATCCTAAAAGTATTTTTTTATTTTTTTATTGTGAAAATACCGTACAGAGGGGTTACAATTACATGGGCAAGATAATGAGTACATTTCTTATCAAGCATTGTAGCCTCCTCCTTTGTTTCCCCTTCCCATCCCTTCCCATCCTCCCCCTGCTCCCCCCCAGTACTCCCCCCCCAACAAAGTTGTAAAGTTTGTTTTTGACATAATAACTTGTACATTTCATTGTTGCAATGGGTCCACCTGTATCCCTATTTAAACGACTTGTTTTTCCCCTTCCCCTCCACAAATTATACCAACATCAAATACAGTGAAAGCAGGGGTTATACCATGAGGGAGGGACATATAAAGCAACAAAGAAATCATCTTATAAATGTGTTAGAAACAATCACCTGAAAGAAAAAAACATTTGAATACATATCTTAGGGTTCATTTCCCTAACATCAACTTATCTGACCTTTTTTTTGCTTGACTCAGACATATGCTAGTTATTGCAAATAAGGGAAACTATGGGACCTATGTTTCTTTGGGCCTGGCTTACTTCACTTAATAGAATTTTTTCCAAGTCTTTCCATTTCCTAACAAATGGGGTGATGTCATTCTTTCTGATGGAGGCATAGAATTCCATTGTGTATATATACCACATTTCCTTGATCCATTAATTTATGGAGGGGCATCTGGGTTGGTTCCATATCTTAGCTATAGTAAATAGTGCTGCAATAAACATAGTTGTGCTGGTAGCTTTAGTGTGGTCTTGTTTGTAAACATTTGGGTAAATGCCCAAAAGTGGGATTGCTGGGTCATAGGGGAGCTCTATGTGGAGTCTTTTGAGGAGCCTCCATACTACTTTCCAAAGTGGTTGAACAAGTTTACACTCCCACCAACGATGCAGTAAGGTTCCCTTCTGTCCACATCCCTTCCACCATTTGTTGTTATTAGAGTTCTTGATTATAGCCATTCTAACTGGGGTGAGGTAGTATCTCAATGTTGTTTTGATTTGCATTTCTTTTATGGCTAGGGAGGTTGAGCATTTCTTCATGTGTCTATTGGCCATCTGGCTCAGACATTTTTATAACTAATTTTAAAGCTATAAGTTTCATGGTGAAGAGCCATAATATTTGGATCATCTTAATGGTATTGAGATATTTAGTTAGAATATTTATTTCAAATTACAAATTGAATTTTTCATCCAAAGGCTAAAAGAAAGTTTAATTTTTTTCTTTTTGAAGCACATTATAAAGTGTAGGCCTGCTATCTCAATGTCCTTTTATTTCCAGCATTTCCATTTTTCTCCCACCCAAAGATACTATGTCTAGAGCAACGTTGTCTAGTCGATAAAATAAATGATGTCATGATGGAATGTTGCATGATTTCCAAATATAACAGCCTCCAGCCAGATATGGTTACTGAGTACTTTAAATAAATGAGCTGAAATTTTCATTTAATTTTGAATAGTTTAAATACAGTAGCCACAGGTAACTAGTGGTTATTCTATTAGATAGTACATGTATGGAATGCACACAGAAATAGCTGGAGCAGTGGCAAGTGTGAGGGTGATGTCTTCATGCCCCGTTTCTTTTTCCTTTCCTTTTTTTTCTTTTTCCTATCATGAAGCTTGAACGCAGGGACTGGGTGCTGTCCCTGAGCTCTTTTGCTCAAGGCTAGTGCTCTACCACATTAAGCCACAGCTTCACTTCCAGTTTTCTGGTGGTTAATTGGAGTTAAGAGTTGCATGGTCTATCCTGCCAGGCTGGCTTTGTACCATGATCTTCTGATCTCAGCCTCCTGAGTAGCTAAGATTACAGGTGTGAGCCACCAGCACCCAGCTGCACTTCTTTCTTAACTATTACCCAAAGTAGGATTAAAGTCAAGCCTCATTTTTTTCCATGAAGTGTCCAACAACTTAGCCAAACTCCTATATATACTTAATAATATAGAGAAATTTGGAATTTAGCACTAACATCTTGTACAATATTTTAATTGGGGGGAGTGGCTGTGGTACTGGGGTTTGAACTCAGGACATCAGGTTTATTAGGCAAGTACTTTATTGTTACACCCCAGCCCAATAACTTAATTCTGATGTATGTAAAGTTTAGCATAAAATGTAAGTATAGTCATCTATTAAGTTATTATATATGCTACATAATTTCCACATATCTTATTTCATCCTCATTGTAGGTCTGTAAAATCTGTATTATAATTCCAATTTTACCAATGAGAGAACTCAGAAACAGGGATAAGTGGCTTCTCCCAATCCAATGGCCAGCGTGTGGAGAGCTAACACTTAACCAAATCCATGACTGGGTGGGGACTACAGAATAGACAGATCCAAATGGATTCTTTGTTCTGATTTGATTATTGAACATCCGTAAATGTACGTCTATTTGAGATACCTATGTTATAACCATTGTGGAATAGTGGGAATAGCAGATTATGATTCACTTTAATTGACAAGAATGTCTAATTTACAGTGAACCACTATCCTACAGCTCTTCCATCAAAGGCTAGACACATCAGTTTCTTGAAGGCCAGTTGCGCCCTCTTGTGAGGGTCAATGGGAATACAATAGCTAACAAGTACTTAAAAGTGGAAATGCATATCTTTGTCCACAAGGAATCAAGTGCCATTACAATCAAGGGAAGCATTTTTATCTTATTTCTTTAGGACTTACCAAGATTGGGTTATCACATACCTTTGTCACTCTCCATCCACAGTAATCTTAACATGTTGACTACATGTTTGACTAATTTTCCATTTTGAATAGGGAATTTAATGCCTTGCCATATTAAAGGTGATATTACTCTAAATTATGTGTATTTCTTACTGTTAGACTATTATATTGATATGTGTGTATGTGTGTGTGTGTGTGTGTGTGTGTGTGTGTGTGTGTGTGTGTGTGTGTGTGTGTGTGTTTGCTGGTAGTGGAGCTTGAATTCAGGGCCTGAGCACTAATCCTGAGCTTTTCGTTCAAGGACAGAGCTCTACTCTTTGAACCACAGTTCTACTTTCAGGTTTTTGGTGGTTAATTAGAGATAAGAGTCCAGCTCTTGGTCCGGCACTGGTGGCTCACATGTAACTCTAGCTACTCAGGAGGCTGAGATTGGAGGATCATGGTTCAAAGCCAGCCTGAGCAGGAAAGTCTGTGAGACTCTTATCTCCAATTAACTACCAGAAAACTTTCAGTTTTCAGCTGTGGCTGAAAAGTGGTAGAGGACCAGCTGTGAGCAAAAAAACTTAGGAATAGTGCCTAGGCCCTGAGTTCAAGTCCTATGATCAACAACAACAACAAAAAGAGTGTGACTCTTATGTCATTAGTCTTTCATTTTCTATTGTATTTTGGGTAAGTGACTCAGTCTCCTTGTGTCCTTCCACAGAGAGTAAAACAAAGGTTGCAGTACCATTACTTCACAGGATTCTTGTAAGAACAAAGTGATATTCTGCATGGGATTGTGGTTACAAAAGTAACTGATATCACAAGTTATCATAAATTACAGTTATTTAAAACATTTTCTGTAAAACAAAAATGTTAAAATTTCTGTTAAACTCTTTTCCCTCAGTGAAGCCATTCCTGAAGAATCTATGATTCTGTGATATTTCTTCTGCTGATATTCTCCCAAAGAAACAATCTTAGGAAAGATTTCACTACCTTCTGAATAATGAGGCTTATTTCCAATTGCCAAATGTTCATCATGTGCCAAAGTGCAATAGATGAAGCATAGGCAAAATGTAATTCCTCTTTCAAATAAAATTAATAGGAATATAGACACACAATTAGCTTTTCTAAGGTTAAGGTTTATGCTATCCAAATTCCACAAATATTATGTAGGATCTACCTGAATCCTCATGCTACCTCAATAAATGTAAAAGCACCACCTTGTCCCTTTGTGGCTCAATCTTCTCCAATGCCCTTTTGTGGTATGTTTGGCTTTAATTTTCTCTTCTGTATTGTCTAAGTATATTTCTGATCTTAATATATAAAGATACTCAAATCATAAGTCACTGCTCTGAGTTATTGTGGCCTGCCATGTGCCAGTCCTCATGGGAGAACAGCAGCTGCTGATGGAAACAAGTTGGGATGTGCACAGAACCCATCAATCCTTGCTCCACACTGTATTCATTTCATATTGCATCTGTAACAGTTTTGTCACAGTGTGAATGACTTACAATGACAAAAATCTATCATCTTTCAACTCTGGAGGTTATATGTCATGAAATCATCAGTCCTTTAAGGGACGTAGGGGGGAATCCATTTTCTTTCCTTTCTGGTTTCTAGAAGAGGCTGCTTTAAATTCCTAGGCTCTTGATTCCTTCCTATAGCTTCAAAGCAAAAAGTTAAAAAGTATTTCTATTTTCTCCCTAGTTATCTATCTCTGCTCTCTCCCAACCCTTTTTAGATTTTTTTTGTCATCACACCTTTCCTGCCACTTCTATTTCCTTTTTATAAAGTTCATTTAATTCCACAGAACCCACCTAGATAATTGAAATATTATTTCCCATTTCCAGAACCTCAAATTAACCGTAAGTGCAAAGTCACATATGAGAATTGAGATATGGATATTTTTGAGGATCTTCAGACTATGACACAAAGTAAACCTACTAGGAGAAAAAAAAGTTTGCTTCTTTTACACTGAATCAACCAGTTAGCTACGTGTTGCATTTTGCAAAATTATTTCTTAGTTCAGTAATAATAGCTTAGCAAAGTAAAATAATCAGAGATGCTAACTTCTATCTCAGATGATCTATGAGCTGATTGCACATGTGCATTTTACTAGTGCCAACCTTTACAGAACATTCGTAAATTAATCAATCTCGACACAGATATATATATATAATATGTATAATATATACATATTATATGGCATCTTCCTAGTAGTGTAAGAGTATGAAGCAAAATTTAGGAAATTGAGATTTAATTCCTGCCTTGCTACCCAGCACTAAACTCTCATTTGGTGTAGATCATAAATTGAGAACCGGCGCTGAGCAGTAAGCGTCAACGGAGTGGTAACGGGACCTTTTCTCCCGATATCGTTGACAGGCTAGGATTGGTTTTTGGCTCCGTTCGTTTCGGTGATCCAGGGAGGCTGTGGAGCCCAGGCTGGCCTTGACCTCGGATTCTCCAGCCTCACGGGGGTGGGGGTGGGGGGATGGGGATGGGTGGGGGTGGGGATGGGGGTGCGGGTGGGGGGTGAGGGGGACAAGCCACCACCGCCCCTCTAGAATAGACATTTTCCGTGTCACTCCTATTTAAGAAGGGAGAACTATTTCGCCATTCACCTGAGGGGAAAAAAGTCGATTTTTGTTCGCATTTAACGTTAACATGTTAGTCCTCCTGCCTCAAAACCTAAAAGGGGGGGGGGGGGAGAACAGGTTTTTCGCCTGACATGGGGCAGCACCCTACAGCCGCTCCAGCCACCAGGGTGGGACGGGCACTGGAAGGGGCGTCGTCGCCGTCCCCGGGTCCGGGGGGAAGAGCCGACGCTCACTAACGCGAGCCGAGAGGCCGCTCCCGCAGCAGAAGCTCCCAGGGACTGGGCTGGGCGAACCCGAGTGGGAGGGAACCAATCGCTTCGCGCAGCGAGTTCTCGCGAGACGGCGAAGTCTGCACGCTGACGTCAGCGCCCTGGAGACGCGGCGGCGGCGTCCGGGAGTGGGCGGGGCGAGCGGCGGTTGGAGGGGCGTTGCGCGCATCCCGCTCCGGCTGCCGCGGAGGGAAGCGGGCCTTGTCCTGACGTCGTTCTGTCTGTGCCGCACCGGAGGGGACCCCTCTCCCCTAAACCTGCAGCCTCGCCACTCCTGACCCGGACCCCGAAGGCCGCAGACCAGAGTCCGGAGCGCCGCGGGGAAATGGAGGCGCCGCAGGCGATGGCGGAGGCCGGTGCGTTCCCGTCGGCCCAGCCCTCGGGGGTGGGGGCCGTACCCCAGGACCCCGCCGGCTGTGGGCGTCCCCCGCAGGCCGGAGTCGCTGCGGGCCCCGGTGCGGCGGCGGTGGGAGGCCCGCGGGAGGAGGCTCCCGACGGCCCCCTGGAAAACTGTTTTCAAGATGGAGAGAAGGATCTGGAAACCGGTGGTGAGCAGTGGCCGGAATCTGGGCTGCTGGAGGCGCAGGCCGAGGACGTGAAGCCCGATGCGTGCGCCCTGGCCGTGGGAGGAGAGGAGAGGCCCACCGCGGCCGAGGGGGCGGCGCCGGAGGCCGCGGAAATGGAGGCCAGGCCCGGGGGTGAAGACATGGAGGTGGTGGTGGAGGAGAGGAAGGAGGAGGCCGGACACTGGTACCTGAACGTAGACCTCCGCATGAACCCCCTGGAGGCCATCCAGCTGGAACTGGACACCGTGAACGCGCAGGCCGATCGAGCCTTCCAACAGCTGGAGCAGAAGTTTGGGCGCATGCGGCGTCACTACCTGGAGCGGAGGAACTACATCATTCAGAACATCCCCGGCTTCTGGATGACCGCCTTTCGGAACCACCCTCAGCTGACCTCCATGATCCGGGGCCACGACGCCGAGATGTTAAGGTACGTCACCAATCTGGAGGTGAAGGAACTCAGGCACCCTAGAACTGGCTGCAAGTTTAAGTTCTTCTTTCGAAGAAACCCCTACTTCAGAAACAAGCTGATCGTCAAGGAATATGAAGTCCGATCCTCCGGCCGAGTGGTGTCTCTCTCCACCCCCATCATCTGGCGCCGAGGGTACGAACCCCAATCCTTCATTCGTAGAAACCAAGAGCTCGTCTGCAGCTTCTTCACCTGGTTCTCAGACCACAGCCTTCCAGAGTCTGACAAAATTGCTGAGATTATCAAAGAGGACCTGTGGCCGAATCCACTGCAGTACTACCTGCTACGTGAAGGAATCCGTAGACCCAGACGTCGTCCAATAAGGGAGCCAGTGGAGATCCCCAGACCCTTCGGGTTCCAGTCCGGTTAACGTTTGCCTTTGGGCATCTGCTGCTCAAGGCCCAGTTCTATTTACTGCTGTGCAATGGGTATGCTGCTTTTTTTTTTTTTTTTTTTTTTTTTTTGGTCCCTTGACCTTTTCTGCGTCTTCCCTGGAGTTCTCTCAATCTCAAGACTGAAACTGTTGTGGTCATGCTTCTCTACTTCACATGGCCTTCTTGCTATTCTGCACGCTTGCTCCATGCTGCGTATCCGTGATTCACACCCACTTCTAACAGAAGCAAATGATGCTATAGAATGCACTGCCTTTGCCTTGCCACACCCTGTTTTTCCCAGGGCCTCTGGATTTGGTTACTATCGCCTGGGTTTCTAGCTTTGTCTAGAAGCCTCTTGTTACTACTCACCCTGCTGTGTATTTGCAGTTCCAGCACAGGCCTGTGCACAATAGGCATTGATGATGGTCAAGGGATAACAACAGTGGGCCATTTTTTCTTTGTAATTTATGCTACCCCATTCCTCTTTCTGCACTGGTTACCTACCAAATATTGCCTGCTGTGAGCTATCCCAACCCCTATTGGACTGTTGCAAAGTCCCAGTCCACATTCCCTTTTTTTTTTTCCTCCCCTAAGATACTTAAGAAATATCAATGAACGTAGACAGCTTAGTTTATGTTGGTCCTTGTCATTTCTAGAGATAAGAGAGTTTCCCACTGTTTGAAGTGTGATTGCCTCTTCTCTTCCCAACTCCCTAGCCTTAACAAGTTGTGAAGAACTAAAGGGAGCTAGATCTAGATAGAAAGAGGTGGATGGAATAATAATAACAATAGATGAAAGACTAAGGAGATTGTAATGGGTTCCTAAAGTATGGGGAATAGAAATGGCTGGAGACAAATGAGCCAGGTAAAACTTGAGCTGAGAATGAAAACTGGGCTGACTAGTCAGCCCTTCAAGTATTATTCTGTTCATGGTGATAGGAGGAGAAATATTTTTTTTCAGAATTGTCAGAAAAACTGCAGGGAATTTGGAATGTTAAATATGTTGCCTAGAGATTCTTTAAAGAAACTGCAAATTTGTTATGTTTTCACTTTATATGTGATCTCATGTGTGTGAAGGTTAATATTGTGCCCTTATTTTTACCAGTATCTAGTATTTTGTTTCTGCTTACTGGAACAACTTAGCTGAACAAGCTTTCTTTTGCTTTTGTTTGGCAGCAATTGAATAAAAGTCTTTCTTGGACAATATTAAGACTTAAGTGGATATTTATGACAGTTTTCAACTTGTTCTTGTTTCTTTTAAACTATATTCTTAGAAACATAGTTTGGATAAATTGGTATTTATCAGATCTGTAAAATTATTGTCTTTGTGGAAAAATAATCTATAAAATTGTGACTTGATTATTTTGATAATTGGCTCTGATAACAAATTAGTAATTGATGTATCTGTTCCTAAATTGTATAAATTCTTGTAAGATTACTCTATGTGGAAGTGTACTATTGGCTTTATATGTGTGATGGTAAAATAAAAGCATGCCTCTGCTAGACTTTTTTTTCACCTGCTCATAAACATGCTTGAGTGAAATTGTTCAAGTTACATTTATACTCAATAAGCAGATGTTCAGGGAGTACCTGTCATATAATGTACTATTCCCCTACTGTTTCATTTGTAAAAAATTACTTACTCAAATTTCTTCACTCCCCTCTCCTATCTGTATATCCTTCAAGGTCTGTCCTAGTAACTCTTGTCTTGTAGTCTCTTGTTTTCCATAGGAGATATATACAGATGTGTGTGTGCACTTTGTAGGGAAAATAACATACAATTACTAATTTTAGTTAATTCCACAAGTTTTTAAGAAATTCTTTTAGGCCCTGAGAAAAAGAATAAGTAGCTAAATCTTTCATTGCTAAAGAGTTGGGGGAGGGCTAATATGTAAAATAAATGACTGAGAATAATACAATGTTTAGCATAATATCCAATCAATGAATACTAATTATACTCATCTTCCTCATATTTTTAATTTCTCATTTAATGCCCAGACAAGTAGTCATTTAGTTTAGCAGGCTGCATTCAAACCAGGCTGCATTTTAGCTGCAAGTTCTGAAAAAAATACTGATACCCAGATTCTACCTCAAACTAGAACCTAAGGGATAGCCATGTTTGAGGTTCATAGATGGCTTCTTGAACTCTTCAATTATTTACTCAGTTTTGTCAAATTGGTGTAGAGATTTTCCTAGAAGACCTAGTTACTTTTCTACAGGGCATAGTATATAGTACGTACTTACTTCACCTGCTCTGTATTTTGTCTTTTGTGGTCTTGCAGAATGGATTTATGATCCCTCGACTCCTTTAGATAACTAGCTTATCTGAAAGTATCCAATGGTGTTACTGATATTCTTTATTAAAGTATAATTAAAGTACATTTGCATACAGCACCAAAATTTGTTCACAGCAGTTTTATTCATAACTAAGTTATGATAAAGGAACAACATGAGTACATCTCAAAAATGTTTTGCATAAAATTATCAGCTTATATAGTAGGTACTACTAGGCAAAGATTAATCTTAAGTATTCAGTTAAATTAATAGGTGGGCAATCTGGTCACTAAAGTGGAGTCTGCTCTCAGGACATACTGTCTAAATAGTATTGAACACTACAGAATTGTACAACAATATGTTGGAACTGCCCTTTCCATTTCTGGACATTAAAAAGCACAGAAGACCCTGTCACCAGCCCCTTCATTTCTAATCTGCTCCTCTCCAATACCCTAAAGCAGTGGGCACGAAGGGTGGCCTCTAGAAAGCAATCTGGGCACCATCTGGATCTTATAAAAAAGCAAAATTTGACTCCATTCCTGACCTAATGAAATTCTCGAGTGGGAGGAGGGGTCGTAGCAACCATGCTCTAAACAGCTGGGGAACTGCTGATTCAGCTGCTTCAGTTTCCTGAATTAAACTTTTATTCAAAACAAAAACAACAAAAACCCTAGAATTCCCTACTGGAGTCACAATTTGAACTTCAGATATTAGGAAATGGATATTTAGCTCCATAGTGGAGTGCATGCTTAGCAGGCTCAAGATCCCAAGTTCAATCCACAATGTCATGAAAAGTAACTTTACAATTCTGTGTCAAGTGCATACAGCTGTCTTCATTCTTTTAAGTTATAGATCAGAAATACACATTTTGTAATTCCATAGCTTCTATGTTGTACCATTAAGACAGGGAACTAGAGGCTCAGCAAATAGAAATGTATTACTCTAAATGATAGGCTGCTGCTTTCAATTAAGCTTTCTTATTTCAAGTTAAGATGCCTTGAACTCTATTATAGCAGCTTGTAACTAATTTTAACCACAAAAATGTCTAAAAGCCCAAGTAAGCATAAATAGCTAGATCTAATAGTTACTCTTAATCTATTCATGAATGGCTTTTAGATATGATACCTTTATAAAGAAAATAGAAGGTAGGGTCTCCAGATTACATCAGATTATAACTTTCTTGTCATTATAGTTTTATCCAATTAAATTGCTTGTCTGTACTTCGCCTCAGAAGAGAATGGATGAGAGCAGTTTAGATATTTTTATATTCTTGTGGAATTTGGCTATACATGTGTAAAGAATTGATATCTCTAAGCAGTGGAGGTAATGTACATTTTTAAAATTTTAATTCAGCCAACAGAATGATTAAATTTGTAACAAGCAGTTAGTACTCATCCTCTTCATCAAAGTTTCCAGCTTCATTTAGGATAACACAATCAGAGTAGTGTTCAAATGGCTCTAGAAACAGGTGCATGCTAGTCTACATTGTTAATGTAATGCCTAAACTTACCAGAGTTTGCAGCTTATTTTGATAACTTCCAATTTCATCAACAATGAGGGAAATGTACTGTGTAATTTTAAAAAATGAACATTAGACTCAAGTATATGATGCAAGAAGAGGACCATTTATTTACATTCTTATGACTCCTAGAAATGTAGTGGCTATAATGTCTAACCATCTTATATTTTGGTACTCTATTTTTTTTCAGAATAAAATTCTGTTTTTATATTTATTTACACTTAGACTTTTTTGCTTCTATCAGAGCAGAAATTGTCTCATATAGACAAAATATAAACACACATATATGTACACACATACATGTATATATAATCTTACCATGCTAATTGTTTAATGTGATTTAATATTAAATTAGCATATTTAATATTTTAATTTTAGATATAGTGACTATTCTAGTTTGATTCAAATATTGGTGAATGAATTGTGTTAATCTATTATAAACAAAGGTTTCTGATGAACAGACAAACTTGGTTGCAATTCATAACTCTTTGTCCCTCACTGTCAATGAGACTGAATGAGCAAGTTTGCTTAAAATTAATTATTGCAAGAAAGATTAAAATTATTTTTAAAGATATTTTATAAGGTCTTTAATATGATATTACATCAAGATTGTGATACTTTGGTTCCAGCAATATGTCTTTCTCGTAATCAAAAAGAACCATTTAGAAATAACTATCTTAAAAAAAACTAGCATAACAGATCAATATTACTGTGCCCTAATGTTTGATGTCTGATTATTCAAATCATACACTGTTTGGTCCAATTCAACTATTCTTTCACAAAGTTTTCACTTACTGATTTATTCTACATGGGTATTTTATTGTGTCTGAACTTCAATTAAACTTCCAAAACAGAATTTAACAGTGATTTGTGTGTGATATGTGTGTGTGTGTGTGTGTGTGTGTGTATCTGCCCTAGGGCAAAGTCAGGGCCTGTGTGTGCACTGTCCATGAGGTTTTCTTGCTCAAAGTTAGTGTTTACCACAGCTCCACATCTGGCTTTTTGGTAGTTTATTGGAGATAAGAGTTTCATGGCCATTCCTGCCTGGATTGGCTTTGAACTGTGATCCTCAGATCTCAGATTCCTGAGTAGCTAGGATTACAGGTATGAGTCACTTGGACATTGAGTGAGTCACAGGTATGAGCCCCATTTAGACATTGATTTTATGCCTCCTGCATTACATCTAGTTACTGTTCGTACATTTTAGCATAAAAACAAATGACTAAGTCAACTTATATTTATCATACATGTTGACAAATACTTTACAGATACCACATTTTATTTTCATGACAGTTCTCTAAGTTTCATATTATTACACTCATTTTATATAATAATGTGGCCCTGAGCAGTGATTTACCCTTATCACAAGTAGCAGATATGGGCCTTAAAACCAGATGGATTCAAAATATGTGTCTTGGGTTAGGGTATATATAGCTGAGTAAAAGCATTTTGCCTACCATGTACAAGGCCCTGGCTGATCTCCAGTACTACAAACAACAACAATCAAAACAAACAACCCACCGCATCCTATACAAGTTTGAGGTCATGCAGGTCAGGGACCTTGTCCTATTTCCTTTTAAGACTGGGGAAAGAAGAGCCATCTGAGATTGTTGTTCTGGGGAGTCATCTGTGGAGAAATTTGTAGCAGTGGTAGACTGGATACGGATTATGACTGTTTTTTTTTAATAGCACCAAATTTATGTTGAAAAGCCATCCATAATTCTTTCAGTGAACTCTATGGTCTGTAATTACCATAAATATTTTAGTTTTTTTTTTGTTATTTGTGGCCCTACTCTTTGAATTCAAGATTTTGCACTTGCTAGGCAGACACTCTTCTGTTGAGCCATTCTTCTAGCCTTGTATTTTATTTTTTGGATAGCCAAGAAAACTTTTAGTTTATTTAAAATCCAGTTAAAGCACTGCAGTTTTTGAAAGAAACTTTTAGTGTGATCTTTATCATGCTTTATGAGGGGAATCATTAAGAGCCACAAACTTTTTTTTTATCTCAGCAACACAGACATCTTAAATTCAAAATAAGAGGTCCAAAACAAAACAAAAAAATGTAAAAACAAACCAAAACGAAAAAAAAATTTCAACAAAACTCTAAGCTAATCCTTTACTTTTATCTCCAATTAAAAATACATATAAAAATACATATCATTTTCTGCAACTCAGGGCTGAATGGCTGGCTGTATGTGTAGTGCACACATGGACACATAATTTATGTGCATGTGCAGCCATATATACATAATTACCGTAAATATTTTCTGTAGAGCAACTTTAACAAGACACACATACAAGAATCCTATTATCGTAAAGATCACTTGCTCCCTCTAGTGACCAGGACTAGGAATACCATATTTATAAGCATTTTAGAAACAGATTTGTGTGTATTTGTGTGTGTGCAATGTGTGTACCCCCTCATGACTCCTTAGTCACCAGAGTCATTTTCTTATAGTAAATGGGGGGCATTTTTAGTAAATTAAGGGTGTTGAGATGCTCCACATCAGGATAATTCCTTGTATAAAAGTATTTACTGTTAAATCTTCATTGGATGAAAACTATTATTTACTTTTAGAAACTAGCACTGTGTATGAAAACAACATTCCAAATTTCTCTATGTATATATATAGATTTCTATCTCTATGTATCTATATATCTATTTTTGTCTCTCAAATATTTCTATCTCTTTCTATATAGATAGATAGAAATAGATATTTGCAGAACTGGTTTGGAAGTCAGAATATCATGCTTACTATCACTTAAGTCACATTCCAGCTCTTTTTTTCATTTATTTTTCAAAACAGCGTTTTACTATTGCCTGAGTCCAGCCTTAGACGCCCATTCTCCTACACCCATCTCCCTAGTATTTTGAATTACAGGTGTGTATTTTAAAAATATTGGATTACAGGTATACATTTAAAAAGCAATTTCTTTAGTTATGTGAGTGGGAAGATTGTGCACTAGAGGCTGATTTAGGGAAAAACAAATTCTGTGAGACCCTATCTGAAAAGTAACTAAAGCAAACTGGAACACCTGCTTAACAAGTGTGAAGGTCTCAGTTCAAACTCTAATACTACTACCTCCTCCCCCCACCACACAAATTTCTTATTTCATCAAATCTAAAATGAATTGTAAAATGTACTGTTATTCCGTGAAAATAAAGACTTCAAAATATTTTTGTCCTATATCATTCATGGCTGTATGTAAAAAGTAAATTATGTGTGAAAGAAGTAGTTTCATTAGTTTAAGTTTCCCATTTAAAGTGCCCTTAATCACTCTTTACTCACAGTTTTTGGTGTCCTTGGGTTTTAAAAAATGTTGTCTTTGGACCTTGAATAATTTTAGTGAGGACATTTTTTTTAAATTTTTATTTTATTTTATTTGTGAACATACTGTACAGAGGGATTACAATTGCATGGGCAGGATAATGCGTACATTTCTTACCAAGCATTGCAGCCTCCTCCTTTGTTTACCCTTCACATCACTTCCCAGCCTCCCCCTCCCCCCCATCCCAATCCTTCTCCTTCCCCCCCCCCCCCACGTTGTAAAGCTCATTTTGGACATGACAATTTGTACTTAGTGAGGACATTTCTTAATGTCACCTTTTTATAAAAGTGTTTCTCTTAGATATTTTTCCTATGTCACAAGTAAATCTTCTTGACTTTGTCCCTAAAATACCCAGCAAAACAGGGATTGATGCTCTGCTCAAGTGGTAGAGCACCAACTGAGCAGAACAAGCCAAGTAAGCACAAGGCCCTGGTACACACCTTGGTACCATCAGATTGAAATGTCAAGAAGACAATAAGCAAGTTCACACATGCTCAGACTATGACTGCTCTTCTGCAATTGTAGGATGCTACTCCGTGGACAGTCATTTCAAAATATTAAGATATGAAATAAAAGTATGTCCTAGAACTGAAAAGATATGTACCATATAAATTCTCATCATTTAAGATAATTTTGCGGGGCTGGGAATATGGTTTAGTGGTAGAGTGCTTGCCCAGCATGCATGAGCCCTGGATTCGATCCTCAGTACCTCATAAACAGAGAAAACTGGAAATGGTGCTGAGGCTCAAGCGTTAGAACTCCAGCTTTGAGCTCAGGGACTGTGCCCAGGCCCTGAGTTCAAGACCCAGGTCTGGAATTTTTTTTTAAACTACCCAAAGTGGTGTTGTTTATGTCTCTGGTTCAATGCACCTGCACTGTTTTAGGTCGCATTGGCAGCTTTATTTTCCTTTTGTTTGTCCTTTAAATTAAAACTAAGATCTTGGATTTATTTCAAAAATGAGGTACGATGGTATACCATCTGAATTTTATGAAAGAAACATGGAGTTATAAAAAGCAAGTCAAATCTGATGGATTGGAAGCTAAGGCATTCAATTTGTTGATAAGAGGCGGGTGCAGCATCCTGAATTGTGCTCACCCCCGTGACTCGTGGAACACATCTTCACCACCCAGCAACGCTTCACTTGTAATGTAAAAAAAATCAAATCCTGATCGCAGTTCTTTAGCAACAGCTACCAAGGCCTTTCTAAAGGAGACTTGCCGATTGGCGAGCCCTCATTTTTCTTTATGGAAAGAGCCCTATGAACCGAATTTACTGGACAATGACGCCAGTCAATCAATCGGGAAGCTTAGAAATACAGGGTTATACGTTAACAGGGCCCTGACACGCTCGGGTTTGTTCCGCATCCATTTATGCACATCAAATTTCCTTCCCAGAAGACCGAATCCGTAACCCATCTTGAAACCAGACAAAGGGGGGTGGGGGGGAAGGCTGGACAGACAGGCCCGGGCACCAGCGCGCCGCGTTCTGGCGCAGTGGAGAGAGATGCTACGGCCCTGACGTCACCGGTTGCCATGGCAGCGCCGCTCTGGAGGCAGCGAGGGGCGGCGCCAGGGGCTGACTGCAGCAGCGCCGCTTTACCGCAGAGGACCGGGAACGCTCGCTGCTCGGCCGCTGCGGGTCTGACATCCACCAAAATGAGCGGCCTGGATGGGGGCACCAAGCTCCCCGTCGCCCAAGCCACGGCTCCCGGCGATGTGCCGGCAGATCCGAATCTAAACCGGTGCCAGGGCGTCGGCGAGGCGGCGCCGGTGATGGCGGACTCAGGTGAGCGCGGTCCGGAGGAGGCCGCAGCGGAGGGCGGCGCGCCCCGGGATCCCGTGGGGGACCACGGCCCCGCGCTCCCGCCTACCGCCGGCGATCACGGCGCCGCCGTCCCGAGAGAGGGGCCGGGGGATGCCGAGCCCCCATCCCCGGGCCCGGGCGCGGCCGCCTCCGGCACTGCGGCTGCAGAGAAAGATGACCCCAGCCCGAAAGATGGCGAGCCGCGCAGCCCCGCCGGGCCCAAGGCTCTGGAAGCCTGCGGCGCCGCGGGGTCGGGGGCCCCGAGGATCCCTGGAGCCAAGGCCAAGGAGACCACGACCAAGAAGGGCGCCATGTCGGCCGCGGCGGCCGCGGAGGGCGAGGCGGAGGCGGTGGCGGCGGCGGCGGCCGAGGAGAAGAAGGCGGCCCCCAAGGAGAAGAAGGCGGCGGCGGGCGGGAAGGAGGAGCCGCGGGCCCGGGCCCCGAAGATCAACACCTGCATGGACTCGCTCGAGGCCATCGATCAGGAGCTGTCGAACGTCAACGCCCAGGCCGACCGGGCCTTTCTGCAGCTGGAGCGCAAATTCGGGCGGATGCGGAGGCTCCACATGCAGCGCCGGAGCTTCATCATCCAGAACATCCCGGGGTTCTGGGTCACCGCGTTTCGGAACCACCCCCAGCTGTCGCCCATGATCAGCGGCCAGGACGAAGACATGATGAGGTACATGATCAACCTGGAGGTGGAGGAGCTCAAACACCCCCGAGCCGGCTGCAAATTCAAGTTCATCTTCCAGAGCAACCCCTACTTCCGAAACGAGGGGCTGGTCAAGGAGTACGAGCGCCGATCCTCGGGCCGCGTGGTGTCCCTGTCCACGCCCATCCGCTGGCACCGGGGCCAGGACCCCCAGGCTCACATCCACAGAAACCGGGAGGGCAACACCATCCCCAGCTTCTTCAACTGGTTCTCAGACCACAGCCTCCTGGAGTTCGACAGGATCGCCGAGATCATCAAAGGCGAACTCTGGTCCAACCCCCTGCAGTACTACCTGATGGGTGAAGGGCCCCGAAGAGGCTTTCGAGGCGCCCCCAGGCAGCCCGTGGAGAGCCCCAGATCCTTCAGGTTCCAGTCTGGCTAAAATGAGCCTCGGCCCTCCTGACGAGCTCCCTCTCACGTTTCCCCACCACCCTCCTGTGCTTGGCCGGCAGCATGCACCCTTCTGTCTGCTTTCTCTCGTACTGAGTTAATGTGGTCCTGTGGTTCCAGGTCTCCAGCCCTTGATGCTGAGACGGTCGGACTGTCGCTGATCCGTGTATAGACGCCTGTGCTCTTCTTCCTCTGCACTTTTTCCTGCTGTTCCGCATCACAGCTAGCGCGTTCCGAGTGCATGGCCTCTCCTGCTTTTATTGCCAAGCTCCGGATGGTTCGGACTGCTCTCCTTTGCATGGCTTGGACCCCTTCCCCCCCTGTCTGTGACGGTGGTCTGCTCCCCGTTTGTCGACGTGGTTCTCTGCCACGAGGAAGCGCGACCCATCTTTATGAATAACCAGCCTGGCTTCATGTGCTATGGCCGGCTCTGCTCCTGATGTCCTGGCAACGACGACAAGCTCTTTGAGTCTCACCACTGCAAGATGAACCTGACATGCCAACCCAGCCATCAACCCCAACTGCACAGTCCAGGCAGCCACTAAGTTGGGTCCAGCTGCTTTGCTGGCTGTTTCTATCTATTCTGCTTGTTAATCTGGTAGGACAAGCAGGAGGCTGGTGGAAGGTGTCTGTGTGTGTGTGTGTGTGTGTGTGTGTGTGTGTGTGTGTGAGTGATTTCTAGGCATGAGTGAAGTAACGTGAGTTTTATGTTACCATGTTGGTCTTCTTGTACCTTTAGTTTACTGTGCATCGTGATCGGCTACTGGTCATTATGGAGGCCTGTGTTTGGCTGCCTCAGAACTACCTATGGACTTAGGCTTCCAGGCAGCATACAGGACCCCCCTGCCCCGATTTCCCACAAATCCAATTGGCTGAGTCACTTTGAACCTGTATTCTTTCTCAGCCCTACAACTAACCACCCTTACTATAGATAGTCCCTCCTTTGCCTCTTCCACTCCCTCTCTGGTCATGACAAAGTTGTACGAGTAGGGGCACTGAGAAATATGGTTTCCTATCCCCCCTCCCTCTTCTTCCTTTTCTTTCTTGGAAGCAGTTACAGCTCACACAGAGAACCAAACCAGGCAGAGCAGGTGATGGGTTCAAGCCCCGCCCCCCCAGCCCGAGGGTGTGAACTGAAGCAACTAAGAATTCCTTTCACTTTTCTTAAGGATGCCAGCTTTTTCTTTGTCTTTGGACCTTTGGACTGCAGAAATGATCTAACAACAGCATTTCTGGCCTGCATTGGTCTGTATTATTTCATTACTGGCTCTATCCTACTGCCTGGCCTTTGGAGCTCTCACTTGGCAGCTTTTGCATTTCCTTCCCTGCATTTATCTTCACAAGGGAGGGCACAGGCTGCGAAGGTAGACCCCAGGGTACATCTGGAGGATGAAGGGAATGAGGGAACATGGGAAGTCTGGGTTTCCAGGGTAAGTCCCTGTACGTGAGTCTCAGCGCTGTTGGGGCAGTTTTAATGTGAAGGGGTGTGGTGGTGTGACCATCAGCCCTCACTTTTCCTCTCCTACTTTGAAGGCTTTGCCCTAAGCTCTCCAGGGGTTTGGGCACAATCAATGGGTGATTGCTGTAGGCTGAAATCTAAGTAAAGGCCTAAATGCAGAGGTGGAGAAAGCAAGCTTCCCCAGGAACCACAGGAAAAGATGCCCTGCAGGGTTTCTGATGGGGGAAGGGCAGAGCCTGAGGGACTTTGTCAGTAGTGGTGGGAGAATCAAATAGGATGTTCAGAGCAGATGGTCCTCCAGTTCTTCCTAACTCCTTGAATTCACGAGTAGAATTTTATTAATACTAGTCTGGGTGTTTTCTCTATGATTCTAGTAGTGTCCTTTATAAATGTGGGGGATTATGGTATATGCTCCTTATTTCACTGTGTGAGGAAAATCCTATTCCTTTCTCCATTTCGGCCTACTGACAAAATTGATGTTTACAGCCCTGCTTTCTGCTTGTCATTGTGAACACGTGCAAAAAAAATATTGAAATTTGTGTCCTGTGCAGTATGAAGACTTCTGTGAATATTCATTAACTAGATTAACTTGTTCTGATCTTTGTCAGTGTGTAGTTCTAATCTTAGAAATATAATTTGAATAATGTGACCTGTGAAGAGTTTGAAGACTTTGCGAATTGTTTCTATGTCTCGTAAAAGTATTCTCAAAAAGAAAAATGTAATTGTTGTCTTACTTGATATCTCTTGCCCAAATAATAATGTACTTGATACTATGTTCCTAACCAGTGTAGGGATTAGGAGAATCACTGTCACACTAAATGAGAATCACTACTACTTTGTCTCTCTCCTATGTGCTTGAAGGAAAAAAATGTGACTGACACACTTCTTGTTTCCCTTCCTACAATAAAAATGAATAAAAAGTTCTGTGCTGTGTAGGTTAATACATGGTTGGGGGATCATTAAAGTTATGAAAAGGGCACAGGAAGATTCTATCACTCTCTATTCCTCACCAGACCAGAATGACAGGATTTCTCTGGTGATTAGAGGACTAGAGGATGATTGGTTTGGAGAGAGGGCTACATAAAGAATAACATGAGAAGCTGTGTGCAGAGGTACACTGAGAAGGCTGAGGTTGGAGGATCCTAAGTTCCTAGATACCTTAGGCTACATATCAAGATTCAGTGTCAATAAAGACATTTAGGGTCTAAGCCAGAAGCCAGTGCAATCCTAGCTACTCAAGAGGCTGAGATCTGAGGATTGCAATTCAAAGCAAGTGCTGGCAGAAAAGTCTGTGAGACTCTTATCTCCAATAAAACTATTCAGAAAAAGAAGTGGCACTGTGGCTCAAGTGGTAGAGCTCTAGTCTTGAGCACAAAGAGCCGCAGGAACGGTGCCTAAGCCCTGAATTCAAGCTCCAGGACTGGCAATAAATAAATAAATAAATAAATAAATAAATAAATAAATAAATAAATAAATAATTTAGAGTGTTTAACTGAGGAAGAAAGTCAAGGTCGTGCAACAAAATGGAATGGGGTTTTTGGAGTGAAATGAATGGTTGGTAAGTGAAATCTATGATATTTGAGTCTAATGACTAACTTCAGCAGACTAACTGGTAATTTGTGACGAAGGAGTGATGCTGGCTCATTTGTTAGAGGGATGAACTCCACTGGTTTGACCGAAGCTGGTAATAAAGGTAGGAACTAGGACATTTTCAGATTACATTCACAGAAATAAGAGAGGGATAATGCTTCAAACAGATGGTTGAGCTTAACAAAAGAAAACCTAGCTCTTTAAGTTTCTGGGTTACTTGCACCTTAGCAAGTAGAATTCACAAAGAATTGCCCCAGGGACAGCACTCTGTGTATTTAAGTTAGTAATGCAAATCAGAACTTTTGGGCCAGTTATGTCAAGTGGTTGCTTAGATGGCTAAAAGTGCTTAGTGACTCAGGTCACAAGCTCTGGTGACATTCATAGCACTAGACTACAGAAAGCCTAAAGAGTTATCCAAATTTTTACAAAACAGCCTAACAACAAAGCACAAGATATTAGTATCATTACCATTATCTATAATTAGTATAGTGACTATAGTATAATTGCTATATTACAATTATACTATTGCTGTCATTATTATATTTAGATATAGAAAATTATATCTAGACATATTTCAGTCATCTTATTTTGGGCTTTTTTTTTTTGTCGGTCGTGGGGCATGAACTCTAGGCTTGGGCGCTCTTCAGCTCAAGGCAAGTGCTCTACCACCTGGAGCCACAGCGTCACTTTTGGTTTTCTAGTGGTTTATTGGAGATGAGTCTCACGGACTTTTCTGCCCCGGCTGGCTTTGAACCGTGATCCTCAGATTTCAGCCTCCTGAGTAGCTAGGGTTACAGGCGTGAGGCTCCGATGCCCAGCTTTTGGGCATTCTTTCTCTGTGTGTGCTGGTACTAGGTGTTGAACGCAGGACCTGGGCATTGTCTCTGGGCTTTTTTGCTCAAGGCTGGCACTTTATCATTTGAGCCATGGCTTCACTTTTGGCTTTTTTTACATTTTTTGGTGGCTAATTGGAATAAGAGTCTCACAGACTTTGCTACCTAGGCTGGTTTTGGTCCTTAGAGCTCAGCCTCCTGATGCTAAGATTATAAGCATGAGCCACAGGTGCCCAGTGCGTATTCTTTTTAAAACAACAAATTGGAGAAGGAAAAATAAAATTATGTATTCATAGAATCTATTTTTCTTCCAAAATTCTAAAGCCCGTTGAAAGAATTCTATTCAACGTTAATAGTAAAGGATGACGAATAGGATAGTTTTTACTGACAACAGTATTTTAACTTTCAAATATCACTGTAGGTATTTCCTACTAAAAACTTTATTACTACTGAAAACTACACTGTTTGCATTGGAAAATGTTTTCTGTGTTTTTACTCTACACATCTCCTTTAAAAAAATAAACGCTACTTCTCCCAATAGTCCTTTTAAATGTTTTATGATTCTAGTTTTGGATGATCGTTGTTTTATTCTTCATACCCAGTTTGAAACACCGGCATTTTTAAAAATAAAGAGTAAAAATTAAAAAAGCCGAATTATAGCCTAACAACATTTACTCGAGTCAGATCTGATATACTAGAAAGGTGGAAGGCAACTTAAAACAACAACAACAACAACAAAACAACTCTTGACCTCTCTTTTTGTAAGATGGAGAGGGCTAAGGTTATATTGGGTGGTAGGTAACGGGCCTCAATGTCTGGAAGTGGGTGCCAGCAAAAATAGGACTAAGAGCTTAGAGCTTAAGAGATCCCCCTGCCCTCCCCGCCCCCCCCACCCCGCCCTGCCATACACACTTCTAAGTGGGAAAAAAGTGCAAAGAACAATTAATTTGTATTTAGGGCTTCTTATTTTTCATATTCATAGCAGTTCATAAGCATTAAAGATATTCTTTCTCATTTATAAACAAACAGGGATAAGGAAAAATAGCTCTTATTTTAAAAAGACATCAAATCTTTACTGAAAGCAGACATGAGAGCATCTTGTACTTGGCCTTTCTTGAGCTTGACAGTGTATGCTCATTATGATACTCCGTTGGCATTTGAAAGATTTCAAATTGGTTTATATCAAACAACATCACTAACTTTGAGGGAAAACAAATTTATTAACATTTCATTTACCCTGAGAAAGTCATCCCCATAGTATGTTTGGGATTTATCTGAGCATCTTAACAAATTTTAACAAAATACTTTTTCATTGCATGTGTCAATATATTACATTCCTGAAACAGTCTAAGAAAAAAACGGATGATAATGACCAAGGCTGTTTTCTGGTCTTGTCCATTGTAGACAGTGAAATGACAGAATAAATGTAGCCAGGAATTTACTGTAATCACTTTCTGGATCCAAACAGCTTGTAACGAATATTCTTAATTTAATTTAACTACACATAGCACACAGGGTACAACAGTCCTGGATGGTACTTTACTCCTAAAACCCCCTCAAGCAGTTTTTCATAAGTTTTATTTTCTATCACGTTTTTTTCCCCTAAGGAAAAAAATAAAATTTATCTGAAAATTAGTAACTGTGATTTTCCCTTGTGATAAAGTTAGTGCTATGGAAGTCAAGTTGGCAAGTATGATCGAGCATTTTGGAAGGGAACAAACCATTGTATTATCTAAGATTGTTTTACAACCTAAAAGCCAGTTTTTGCTCCCCTGAGAATACAGGTCTTAGGATGTTCAGAGTGGCATCTGCCCCATATTTTCCTACTAATTCCTTATTTTGGAAAGCATAAGAATAGCATAAAACCCAACATCTTGGAAAAATAATTTAATCTTCCTGGATTCAATGGTCTTGGTTATAAATTTTAAAAAATTGGTATATATTAGCTTACTTCCTAATAAGGTAATATAAAAGATAGCAATAGGGCTGGGAATGTGGCTTAGTGGGAGAGTGCTTGACTAGCATGCATGAAGCCCTGGGTTCCATTCCTCAGTACCACATAAACAGAAAAAGCCCAAAGTGGTGCTGTGGTTCAAGTGGTAGAATGCTAGCCTTGAGCAAAAGAAGCTCGGGGAGTTCAAGCCCCAGGAGCGGCAAAAAAAGATAATAGAAAAAAAAAGCAGTACTTAGCTTTATTTATCCAGAGCAATTAGACCAATATCTGAAGTATATGGTCTAGCTATTGGTTTTCAAACTGTAGTATGATTCAGAATCTCCTGAAAAATCTTGGAGCTAGTCTCAGAGTTTCTAATTCCTTAGCTCTTGGATAGATCTTCAAACTTGCATTAGAAAGCTCTAGGTGACACCATGCTCAAAGTAGACCATATTTTGAGAACTACTGGATGAGATATATGTACAAATGTATATGTGCATTTATATACTCCCAGGTGAATTCCAATTTTAAAATTAATGGTAGAGAAAATAGCAAAAGTGTTCTTTTTAGTTCTAAATTCCAAGATTTTTAAATAAGATGAATTGTTAGGCATCAAAATGATTTATATAAAAGGAGATGTATTTTCTAAATACCAATTTTTGCATCAATTTTCATTAAAAACTTGTTCCTATAAAGAATTTTACAATATTTCTGAAAACATTTTTACAGTATATTTGCTGCATAGAAGTTCTTCACTTTTTTTGGGAAAGACAATTTAGTGTCTTATCATTGAATACGAATACTGGTGCAGTGAACCAAAAGGCTAACGAACCAATGGATAGTAGCCAGCTGTTTTTGAATTGTTTGAAGAGAATCTTGTAAATTTGTAGTCCAGGGGTAGTTCTGGAGAGGGAGGAAAACAAAAAAATATGATTATTTTGCAGGTATCCATACCTTTCATGAATATAAATGAAATCAAAATTTGATATTTAAGTTTATTTTTATTATCTGTAAGTAGTTGTACAAAAGTGTTACCATTCAACAAAGCAGTTTATGACTACATTGTGCCTTGATCTCTAGTCTCATACTTTTAATATTCCTTTAACCATTTGTATAGATAGCACCTATACAAATAGAAGAAATAGTACAAAATAACATTATGTTATGATATTCAGTCACCCTGTAGATATGGGATAGTAAAACCTGTATCACAAACTTTGTAAGTAAACTATCACACAGTAGAACTGAGTATTCTAAAAACGACACTGGAAGCCATTATTGCTTATAATACATGGCTGTTGAGATTCCACAGGACACAGTTAATCATGAAGAGAAGAAATAGTTCTAGATAGTAAGAAGGAACACTGCCTTCCTGATGCCAGAAAAAGCCAGGATTACTGTGTACTGAAAAAACATTCAGCATTAGTGAGTGCTGTGGGTCATCACTGCTCAGTCAGCTGGAATACATTTTAGGTAATGCATTTTAAAAGAGATTGGAAAGTAATGAAGCTCAGTTTCTAAAACTGAGGTCCTATATTTCCAATAAATTTCTGAAGTGATACGGGCTAAGAGTTGAACCAACCATTCAGTCTGCTCTGTCTTGCACATTCATTAAAGTTAAGATGGATGTTTATGCAATTATTACAAGTTTAACAAAGCTTATCAAAATGCTTACCACCATCTAACTTGTGGTTAAGTACCTACTTTTGTATCAACTTTAAAAATGATGGAAAGGGTTATACTGATAAAGATACACTGTACTCATGACCTGACATGTTGAGTTGTGACCTCTATGTAGAACTACTTAGAAAGAATAAAAATATATTTTAAAAATGTCTTCTGGGTATGTAAATGTCAATGAGATAATCAAGTCTTAGTGAGGTGTAGAAGGTTTGCTTTCCATCTCTTTTCTCACAGAACAAAAAATGGTATTCTGTCTTGCAGCAAACAAAAGAATCTGTTATTGTTAAGGCATCTAGGTATAGAGGCAAATGCTGGTAGCTCATGTTCTGTAATCTTGCTACTCTGAAAGCAGAGATTCCAAGGATCTCAGTTCTAAATCAGCATAAAGAGAAAAAGAAGTCTGAGAGACTGTCTCCAAAAAAAATAACCAGCAAAATTTTGGATTGAAAGTGTGTCTCAAATGATAGAATGTCAGCTGTAAGTAAGCAAGCCAAGCCGTGGCATCAACACACACACACACACACACACACACACACACACACACACACACTTGCATGCACGCACATCTAGCATAAATCTAGGTATAGGACAGAAAAACTAAAAATCATTGACAAGAAAAACCCACATCTCTACTACAGCAAAGTCATTGTTGAGTGCTATTTGGAAGAAAAGGGAAAGGAAGACACAAATTCTTGCTTACCACCAACAGTTTTCCGTCAACCTCTGCATAGGAAATACACTACAATACTAAATATATTATCCAAATTTAGGGAGCAATTAAGTGAAGTGAATAAAAATGAATATTCTTACATGATCACTGAAGGTAAAAGAATATAATATACAGAGAAATAAAACAACTCTGGAGACTAAAAGAAGACTAACAAGATTTTCACATAAGAATTCTACCTTTAACAAAAATCTCCAAAGCCATAACTACCACACTTGTCTTTTCTAGCCATCTTTCTAATCTGAAATTAGACAGCAGTACCCAACTGTGCTAAATGTGTATCAGAATGAAAGAAGAGAAGTTCTGTGTGAGGTACATACACCTTCTTAATAAGCATGGCATTACAGCCAAATGTGCTTGGTACCGATGAATACTTTTAGTGTTAAGGAAGTGTCTTCAGCATGCAAATAATCAATTAAACAGAACAACTCTCTCTTTCCCCACAGAACAGTGGGAGCTTGTTTAGCTTTGTTTGACTATGAGTGAGTCCTAGTTAATTATTCTTCCTGAGAGAAGTTAGACAAAAGACAAAGACCCTACCAAGTCGTAGGGGGCTGTGAACAAAGCATTCAGGATAAAGAAATGGATGGTGCCCTGAGGTTATGGCTAAGGACACAGGGGTGAAGGGAATAATTTTTCTAGTTCTTTGGAGCAGTATTTAAGTTCTAGAATATACAAAATTCACTTTTCCTCACTCTTTATTGACTTTTTTTTTTAACATGCCTTCTTTCCTTTGGTCTCTCCACATTTTCTTTGATTTTACAGTACAATCATTTACTTCCCATTATGCGTACTCTGTTAACCCCATCCATTTCATTCTTAATTTCTTTTTGTTAGTACTTTAATTCTAAAATTTCCATCTTTTTATAGTTTTTACATCTGTAACATATTTCTCATTCTTTTCTGTATGTGTTTATAGGAAACACAGTATTTCTGTTCCTGTGTTCTTATATGCTGATAAGTCTGGCTGGCTGTTTTTCATTATGTGATGTACCTTATAAAAAGTACATGGGAGGGCTGGGAAGGTGGCTCAGTGGTAGAGTGCTTGCTTTGCATACATGAGTCCCTGGGTTTGATTTCTCAGCACCACATAAGCAGAAAAGCCGGAAGTGGTGCTGTGGCTCAAGTGGTAGAGCACTAGCCTTGAGCTGAAGAGCTGAGGAACAGTGCCTAGGCCCAGAGTTCAGGCCCAGGACTGGCAAAAAAAAAAAAAAAAAGTACATGGGAATAATGTAAGATGTAGAATGATGAGCTTGGCTAATGTGAAGCAGGGCTCAGCCCCTGTGAAAATAAGGATTACTTCCTGATGCATATACCTTCCCTCTGTGTGTGTGTGTGTGTGTCCTGATGCATATACCTTCCACGTGTGTGTGTGTGTGTGTGTGTGTGTGTGTATATTTTTTTTTTCCAGGCCTGGCTTTCCTTAGGCAGTCCCTCTCCTCCAGTTCTTATCCCATTAGATTCACAAAGTTACTCAAAGTGCATTCATCCTTTGTGGTAACCTCTCTGGAACCAGCAGCTTGGAACAGGGAGAAGTGGGAGGGTGGATGGAGGCAACCTCAAAGCCAGGTTCACCTTACTGGGCCTTCTAAGTATCCCATCCGGGTAAATTTTCCCTATTTGATTCCATTCCTCCAAGAAGACCTTTCAGAAATATATCTAACTTTTGTAGTAGGCTCTAACAGACAGGCTGCCATACCTAGAAGATATTTCCCAAGGAAAAATATTAATGCATGAGAAAGTTTCCTTCTTTCAATAGCAAGAATTCTAACAACCAGAAAAGCTTTCACAGGTGCTTTCCACCTTACCTGCAATGGCTTCAATACTTGGAATGGCGATTGTGCTGTAAGTACTGATTCTCTTGGAAGACCAGGTATAAACCAAGGAGTCTTCGGAATTTTCCTGTCCCGAAATTGAGTCAATGAAAAAAGAGCCCCACTTATTAGATAAAGTATTTAGAGGCTTTGCCTTTGGTCTCTGAAACAAGAGAACAGAATAACAATTACGACTAATAATGAAACTTGTGATTAATTAATCTCAGAGTTCTTTTTTTTATTGTGAAAATACTGTACAGAGGGGTTACAATTACATGGGCAAGATAATGAGTACATTTCTTATCAAGCATTGTAGCCTCCTCCTTTGTTTCCCCTTCCCATCCTCCCCTCCCCCTGCCCCCGCACCAAAGTTGTAAAGTTCGTTTTCTACATAATGACTTGTACATCTCATTGTTGCAATGGGTCCACCTGTAAGTAAGTCAAACCAGAGAAACTCTGTAGGGTTTTTTTTTCTGTTTGTTTTTTTTCAGCAGGCTTTGGGTACATATTACACTTATGGAAGGGAAATTATACTTATTATTTATAATTAAATAGCCTTTACCTTGAACTGAAACTAGTGTAAGTTATCTATTTTCATAATCTGAAAAATTCTCCCAAAGGAGCACGAGCCCAATAATATATACAAAAACAGATGATAGAATGATGAGGGCACTTAGTGGGATCAGGTAGTATGAGGATGTTGAGTTTTCTGGAAAAGAGCTGGTAGGATCATCACCTCATATTTTCCTCTCTTCTGCAGAGGCTCCGAATCCTCAGGCTTCCCACCTTCCTCCCCTCGGAGCTCCTCAAGAATAAGGACTGTCTCCCAGTTGCTATAGTGACGGGCTGGAAACACATCTGAATGCATGCTGTCACCGAAGTAAACCACCTGAAAGTCAGAGAGCAAGTTCTGTTAAAGCATGGAAATTCTTTTTTTTTTGGTCAGTCGTGGGGCTTGAACTCTGGGCCTGGGTGCTGTCCCTCAGCTCTTCAGCTCAATGCGAGCGCTCTACCACTTGAGCTACAGCGCCACTAAAGCATGGAAATTCTGAAAGTGGGGGCTGTTTTGTGGAAGACAAGGAAATTCCTCAACAGGCTTCACAATATGATAATCAAAAATTCCAAAGACATCTTAAACTTTCTTGGATAACTTCACAGTTGACCGCTGACCTGTCCACTTGATTTACAGAGCTCTAGGTTTATGTTAAGAAATTATGTAAGCCATCTGCAGGTAGGAAAAAGGCAGAAGATGAGATAAGAAATTCTAAAGAAGTGAACCTCTATATGCTTATAATTCAACCTGCTCCCAGAATTGAAGAGCTGGTGAAATATTAGTTACAGTTTGTGAGTCATTATCAAGAGTATGTATTATAGTTGGGCACTGGTGACTCACACCTGTAATTCTAACTTTTCAGGAGGCTGAGATCTGAGGATTGTAACTGAAAGTCAGCCTGGGAAGGAAGTTGCATAAGACTTTTTATTTTTTGCCAGACTTGAGGCTTGAACTCAGGGCTTGGGTGCTGTCCCTGAGCCTCTGTGCTCAAGGCTAGCGCTCTACAAATTGAGCCAAAGTGCCACTTCTGGCTTTTTTTGAGTAGTTTATTGGAGATAAGAGTCTCAAAGACTTTCTTGCCCAGGTTGGCTTTGAAATGCAATCCTCAGATCTCAGCCTCCTGCGTAGCTAGAATTATAAGCGTGAGCTACCCGCGCCCAGCTTCCATCTTATCTCCAATTAACAACAATAACAAAAAAAGCTGGAAGTGAAGGCATGGTTCAAGTGGTAGAGCACTAGCCTTGAACACAAAAGTTCAGAAAAAATGCCCAGGCCAAGTTCAATCCCCTGGCACATACACAGACACAGACAGAGAGACACAGACACACATGGACACAGACACACACTCACACACACACACAAGAAAAAGAATATACATTACACTAACTGTTCTAAGTAGTTTCTGCGTTCTACCTGACAGGTGCTGAGACATAGGGTAAAGTGTGGCTTGGCACATGAAATCTAGAAAGCTCATTAGATATTAAGGCAAAGTCCCACTGATCTAGTCTACTCTTCAACATACAGATGAGGAAATATGGTTAAGAAAGGGTTAAGAACTAGAACCTCCAAGCCAAATGTCTTTGTCCACTAAAGCCCTCAGAAATTCTGAGTGGCAATGTGGGAGCCAATTGCAAGGCCAAGTGTACCTCCACCCCTTCCTCCTCCCCTCTCCGATGACCTCTCTTGCTTTATGTGATTCCTATTAAACACCTGGTTTTACAGTATTTTAATTTATTGTTATTATAAGGGCAAAGTACAGAGTGGTTACAGTTACATACATCAGGTAATGAGTGCATTTCTTTTTGAATAGTGTCACCTCTTCCTTCGTTTTCTCCCAGTTTTTCCCTCCTGACCACTCTCCTTCCCCTCGTCCTGGCCCCAAGTTGTATAGTCGATTTTCAACATAGTGTCTAGTGAGTACCACTGCTGAATTCGTTCACCTTTTATCCCACCATTTCTGTGCTCCCCTTACGCTTCCCAAAATAGATAAACTTGAATACAAGACAAAAGGTACAGGAATCAAGAACAATGACAAAGGAGAAAAAACAAACAAACCAAAAGCAAAATAACAAAAACCTCTTGTTGCCATTTCTTGGAGTTCATTTCCATAAATATCATTTTATGTGATCACACACACATAACTATTGAGCTTTTGTCATTTTCTTCTGAGAATAACCTCTTTTGGTCTCACTGTGTCAATGTCTAGAGTCCTGTACAAAGTACCATATCCTAGTGCATCTTTTTTCTTTTACCACTGAGTGTGTTGACTTGTAGCTTTATAGGCATATTGTAGTTACAACAAATGAGGGAAACCATGTAAGCTATGTTTCTTTGGGTCTGGCTTACTTCACTTAATAAGATTTTTTCCCCCAAGTCTTTCCTTTCCTTACAAATGATACCATATCATTCTTTCTGATGGAAGCATAGAATCCCATTGTTAAACCCATTTTGTTTTGTGTTTTAAGAAGAAAAGGTTCTGTTGTAAACAGTTTACAATATCCCACATCAACAATATAAGCAGGATGTCAAATGCAAAGTGCTTAGTCTTCTGTGTCCTTAGTCTAGACTGTCTATAATTTCAGTATTATTTGTTTCACATATTGAAACTTTTTTGATGAACCGTTATCAGGATATCACAGTATCACACATGAATGCTGTGTATTCCCTAGATTTGTGGCCTTCCCTGTGTGGAGCCTTAGCTTTTTTCTTTCAGAGATAAAGACCAAGGCTATATCAAAAAGGGAAGAACTAATTTAATCAGAAGGTGTAAAGAGATTTGGTAAGTGGTTAGAAGCAGATAATTCTTCCATAGATAACCCACGTGGATTTGCAACAAAGGGTTTAGTTTACAGCAGCTGGTATCTATAAGTGGTTATCAAAGACTGCATCAACCAGACAATACCTTGGGTTCAGCTTTGCCTGTCATTTTCTTCAGAAGGTCATAAAGATGGACAGCATTCCCTTGGGAGTACCATCCAGGTTTATCCAGACCTGGCAGCGCCTCCTGCTCCTCATCATTCTCTGGAAAAACAGTTGGACAATTATGTACTTTATAATCAAGTGAGAGCATTCCATTAGGCAGATTGTACTCATGGCCTTGGTTGCAGACTTTGTACAAAAGTAACGGGGTGGAGAAGGGAGCTGGCATTCAGTGAGTGAACGTTTATCAGCAGGCTCATGAATCTAAGCTTAATTTTGCATGTTAGGTACCTCGATTGCATTATTGGAGTTATGGGCTGGGGGAGAAAACAGAAGAAGAACTACATGATGCCAAATAGTTTACAGGTTTGTAAATTATATAGCAAGGTCCTCTCCTGACATTACTGTCTTATATCTCCTGTTGAGGCAGGGCTGTAACAGAGGCAAGACATCCCTGTCAGTCTGGATCTTGCCTGCTATTCACTTCCTTGTAGACGGGCTGAGAGCTGAAGATAATACGTCCATCAGCAAAACGATGAAGGAAGATTGGGCAAAGTATTGTGAAAAGGATGATATACCAGCAGAGACCAGCAGCCTTTGGTGGAGCTTTAGAAACTGTATGGCAAAAAAAAAATTCATCATTCTATTTGGCAAAAAAAAAAAAAATCATCATTCTATTTTCTACATTAAATGTATGACTTCAGATTAAAAAAAAAAAGTTGCTTCATTTTTACTTTTTTGGTCTTCTCTGCTGTATCCCTAAGAAAGATCCTGATGATATCTAATCATATGTTATATGTTGAAGTGGTTTTATGAAGTCAAAGAGGCTTATGTGATTAAAGGGCCTTCTTTAAGAAAAGGATCCAAATGGCCACAGTTTCTAAAGATGTAGAAGGGACAGCTGAGGGTGCTGAAGCTGAAGTTCATTAGCCTTGCTATAAATCAACATGGAGTAAGATAAAGAAGAAACAAGGAGTCTATAAAGAAGGAAGTAAGCAAGACATGTTAGTTATTAAAAATACATCGCTGGCACTAGTAGTACCTTTTAGCTAAAATCTATTTTCTATATGTAAAAGTTACAATTGAACTCCTCAGTTTATATGAAAACCTACCTTGGACACAGTACTGGGAAGTGTGGTTTATAACCTAAATGTTGATTAGTATAGCTGAAATAGAATGTAATTTATTAATTCCACAATAAATATGGAACAAATATATCAGAATAATATGAAGTGAATTTCTATAAAATCTTAGGTATTGAAGCAGGAGTTCTAAAGTCATGTTTATAGATAATTACAGCAACATCATATCAATTGGAAGCTTCTGGTTAGGACATATTTATACTTAGTTTGCTGCCACTCAGAGCTTACTTTTTTACTATTTCTGCAAAACCCAATGAAAAGCTCACTCTTCTTGAGAAGAGTATTAGCCTAACATCAAAATGACAAGAAGATTCATTTAGCACATTCCTTGAAGAAACACCCTAAAAAGTGATTACTTCTCATATCTATTTGTCTTTATTGATTTATTTGTCTCTTATTGTGTGGGTATGAGAGAAACTATAAGGTAAATAACTTATAGAAATATTTTAAAATACAGATTCACTTGTGTATGTAGATTTCCATTTTGCATGACATTGGGAATCTCTCTAGTGCTTATTAAAACAAAACAACATTTATAGAAGTTTAGCTTCTCAAATACTGAGACCCAGTAACCTAGTAAGAAGAAAAATTAAAAAATTAAAGGAACAAACCAAATTAAAACAGCTCTGTCTACAAACTTTGCTTCTTTGATCTGTTTCCAGTTTCTGTACTAGATCTAATTTGAAAGAGTAATGCATATTTTGAAAGAGTAATGCATATTCACTAAAGTACTTGTTTGTATTGGAGGCTAGAAAGGAAAAATGCTAAAAAACATGCTACTACTAAGGAAAATAAATGTTATTAATAAGCTAGCACCTTTCAATACTTTGATTTGGTTACCTAAAAAACTAACAGTCTTCTGTATCAATTAATGACAGAAAATTTACTTTTCAGTTTATTTTTCTTTTATTTGTGATGCTGGGGAATAAACCCAGGACCTTGTACATACTACGCAATGTTTTACCACTATAAATATATACATTATGACTTAAGTTACCATAATCTGCCATGATGGTATAATGGAGTTGTAATATAGGTCACCATTTAGTTAGAAACCTTGGTTCTGTCTGTTATGGGGTAATTTCACTTGCTACAAATCCAAGCAATTCAATGAGCAAAGCAAAGTCTCACAGTTAGAGTAACAACAGTATTTTTGATTGTCACACTCGGCCTCTTTCATTCAGTGAGTTTTTATTGTTTATCAGCATTGTGTTGGAGACATATTGCTGCTACTCTGAGGATTCACATCCCAATGCAAGGCGGCCAGAAAATGTCTCCATGATAGACGAGCAAAAGGCATTAAACAGGATAGAGAAGGAAGCTCTCTGCCTGGAACTGTAGCAGAAGGACGGTATGGGAAGGAGGTATTTTCTGTGCTTGCTGTAAGGTAGGAGGTCATCAGAAATAGGAGAGGGAGGCATTGTGTTCCCCACCCCAATACTGGTTTAGAAATGCAGAATCTAGGGCTTCATTAGGGCCCACTACATTCAGAATCTCCATTTTAACAAGGTCCCTAGGTGCTTTCATATGTGTGTGAAAATCTTAGAGACAGAGAACCGTGGGGGTGGGGAACAATAAAACCCATTTTAGCAGAGTGGCTTAATAAACACTGGTAGGGAAAGACAGACTGCAATGAACAAAGAGAGCAATTTGAGATGTGAAATTAGCCTTACGATGCCACATCAAGTGGGGAAGTGGGTTTGAGAGTCTGTGTCTGTGGGGTACATAGTTTGTACCACACAGTAATAAGTGAATAATATAAGAAGATACTGGAAAAAATAAAAGCAAGTGTCAAATGGATGTCTGTGCTAATGCAAAGTACTTCAAGTGAGGAAGGGGAGGAGTGAGAAGGCTCGGCAGAATGGAAGAGCATAGGGATGGGTGATTTCTGAGTACATCACACAGGACTTCATGCATACAAGATGTGAAAGGATAATGAAAATGGAGGTTTCTAGCTCAGGCCGTGAAATGGTTACATGAGGACTATGAGGCATGGAAGCCAATCAGCATTTTAGTTGTGCTTAATTTCTAGGTAGAAAGAGAGCATTTTTATTTCAGTCTACCAAAACACCAGTAGGGATACAGGTAAGGAAGTCTCTGAGTGGAAGAGCTAGGCATCACTGGATATAGGCAGTGGCTCAGGCAAAGGAGACAGAGACAAGGTGTTGGATCATGATTTGCACAACGGGGGATGGGAAAGAGTTGACAGCTTTGGGGAGACTGAAGTCAGACATCAAACCAGACGTGGTAACTCCTGCTAACACTGCAGTGAATTTAGAATTTTGGTGAGCCAAAGATCCTCCCTTCCTCTCAAAAACCTTAGCATCAGTCAGAGCTCCAGATAGCAACCAAAAGGATGCTGTTTGCCTAGAGCAGTCTCTGCAGGTGGAGGAACCGAGCCCCCACTCTTTCCCCTTGTCACCATGACAACCACTGGTCACCAATATGTGACTCCAGGGAAGGTTGGCTTCTAGCACTGCTATCTCAGGGAGCTCGCTTGTGCTTGTCTTCATCTTATTCCTCTGCCTTTGTCCTTTGGAACAATGACTTAATCATTTCCAGGCCACAGGTTATGGCAGGGGCTGATATGACTCATGTCATACAATCACATCACCTGCCACCGAGAACGGTTTGAAGGAGCCAAGACAAGATGGAGTCTCGGAGCTCAGCTGTTGCGCTGTGGAACTGCACTGCAGAACCTGGGGCATGATAGAATTCATGCCGTACCAAGCCATTCCAGGTGTGACAAGCATTGTGATGGGAATGTGGTGATGTGACAAACCTGAGAGGCCCTAAGGACAGAGTGGATGTGAAAGGCCGAGGAACTGAAGAATGAATGATGTTTGCTGTTTCATTAGAAAAATGACTACAGAATTACAGAATAGCCTAGCAAGGGGCACTTCAAATTGTATGTGACCTGAGTTCTGGGGGTGGAGAAGAAAGAGGCATCTATAGGTCTGAAAGTGAAGCGGAGAGAGAAGAAATTAGACATCTGAGTTCCAACCACTCAGAGGTGAAGGACAAGAAAAGAAAGGACAGCCACATATAGAACAGCTGGTGATCAGCAGCATCTGGAGAGAAAGGGAAAGGCAAACCACCAGCGGAAACTGACAGCAATCTTAAAGGTAGCTGAGAATCAGCAACAGCCACAAAATAAACACGGCAGCAGAACATAGTGAATTAGAGATTTAAAAAATCGGGCAGTTCCATGCTCTGCTGAATAACAGTCCAACCACCTTTTTTTTTTAAACTCTAAAAGGAATGAAGTATTTTTTGTCTTAACTCTAAAAACAACTGAATTCACTGTATCTTCCATCAAAATATTTTAAATTAGAAGCTCCAAAAATGAAGGCTCCAACGGACTCTGATATGTTCTTGTCGAACTCTTTCCAGATGGGGAAAAAAAACCCCCAGTAAGCTTTTCTAAATATTTGCACAGTAAACATAAATTCCATAAGTACTAAAATAATCAATTTTGACTTAGAAGTCATTCCCTGGGGGTATTTACTTCGGCGTTTACCTAGACTCTAAAGATCAAGGTAAAATCTGTGCCCTTGATTTTTCAAAAACAGAAAGAGACTGACGTGCACATAAGTGATTAGGATATAAAACGGCAGAATATAGTTCAAACACAGGTTCATTCTCTTTCCCCCCCATATGGGAATATGACACATTGCTTTGTACTTGCTTGTAAGCCAATAGCTACAGAGGAAAAGAAAGAGAATACAACTTACCAAGTGTGTGGAAAGGCCTCTGACTCGGACAATGGGAGAAGAAGCCAGGCTTCAATGCATTTGTAATTACAACATCGAAAAGGTCAGCAAAATCATCTCTAAAAGCAACAATGTTTCTCGTAAATTTATTTTAAGGGATTAGGAACTCTCCACAGAGAACAATTTAATCTCTGCTGGTCTAGTTTACAACAGCATTGTTGTGGTCAAGTGTTTCATGCATTACATTTTTCTCACTCATTTCTATTACCATAGAAATAAAAGGTAGCTGATCGCCTGTCTTCTTGACAATTCCTTACATTATGTACACAACAAAAATATCAGAAAAAAATCAGACATTTACAAAAAAAAAAAAAGAAAAGCAAGCAAGGCAGGCACTCATAAGCACCCTGAATCTATATATTGAACTGACCTCCAGAGGATAATACAGTGATGGATTCAATCGTCTCCATCATCAATGAAATATTCAGGAGCCATGTTTTCAAATCTGGGGACTGGGATTTGTCTAGACCTAATTATCTTGAAGAATTATTAGTACTTTTTTTGTTACACTGGTCTTAAAGTTGCAATAGTAAGTCTGGTAAAATTTCTTGGAGTGTTTTAATTATGAAGATATTAAAAAATTAGTATAATCTTATAATGTAGCACACTTTAGATGACAATAGAGAGACAGAGGTGCTGGGAATGTGGCTTAGTGGAAGAATGCTTGCCTAGCATGCATGAAGCCCTGGGTTCAATTCCTTAGTATCACATAAACAGAAAAAATCAGAAATGGTGCTGTGGCTCAAGTGGTAGAATGCTAGCCTTGAGTAAAAGAAGCTCAGGGACAGTGCCCAGGCCCTGATTTCAAGCCTCAGGACTGGCCAAAAACAAAAGAAGCTAGGGTTCTAGATTCATGCCTTCTTTATAGAGATAACTAGTTTTTCCAACTTCATTTGTTGAACAGACTAGGAAAAGCTGAACAAACTAGGAACAGAAGGAACATAATAAAGGTAACCTATTAATAGGGGAAAACTGGAACCATTTTCTCTAGAGCCAGAACAAGACAAAGATGTCCACTCTTTCTCCTCTATTTAATACTGTACTAGAATTCCTAGTCAAAGCAGTAAATCATGGAAAACATTTCTTCAGTGTATGTTTTTGGCTCCTTTGTGGCAGATCAGATGGCTGTAGTTGTGTAGATTTATTTCTGGCTCTTTCCATTGGTCATCATATTTGCTTTTATGCTAGCACCATTCTGCTTTTGCTAGTATGCCTTTGGAGTCTAATTTGAAGTCCAGTGTTGTGTCTTTTGGCATAAGACTGTTTTTTGGTATTTGGTATCTTTTGTGATTCTCAAAGAATCTTATGATTGAATGTTCTATTTCTGTGAAAAATGCCATTGGAACTTGCACTGAATCTGTACATTGATCTTAGTAATACAGCCATTTTCATAATGTTAATTTTGTCATTTCTGTCACCTCCTTGGTTAAGTTTATACCTAGATATTTAATTTATGCTGAAGCTATTGTGAATAACTTTCTTGATTTCATTCTCAGTGTATTCACTGTCTGTATATAGAAAAGCTACTGATTTTTTTTTTTCCTTTTGGTACCAGTGCTGGGGCTTGAATTCAGGGACTGAGTGCTGCCCCTGACTTTCTCTTTTGCTCAATACTAGCATTCTACCATTTGAGCCACAGATCCACATCCAGCATTTTTGGTAGGTTAGTGGAGCTAACACTCTCACAAGACTTTCCTGCCCTGGTTGGTTGGCTTTCCTGCCCTGGTTGAACTGTGATCCTTAGATCTCAGCTTCCTGAGTAGCTAAGTTTTTAGGTGTGAACCACTCATGCCCTGCTAAGCTATTGGTTTTTATATGCTGATTTTATATTCTGGTATGTTGCCAGAAGTGTTTATAAGATAGGAGCTTTTATTTGTTGACATCTTTAGGGTCCTAAGTATAAAGCCATATCTGTGAGTTCTTTTGATTTCTTCCTCATGCTTTATTGCTTTGCTTAGGAACTACTGTATGGTACTGAATAAGATTAGAGAGAATGGGGATACTTCTTTTGTTCCTGACTTTAGAGGAAATGATTTCAGTTTTTCACCATGTCTCAGGATGTTGAATATAGGTTTGTCCTATACAGCTTTTATTATGTTGAGAAATGTTTCTCCCATTCTGGTTTCTTCAGAGCTCTTATGACAGGTCAAACCAAAAGCCAACAGCACACTAAGTTGCACAGTAGAGCCTTCCTCCAAGTCTGCCTTATTCTAAATACAACTGCTTATTCTAAAGATGATTTTATGGATGTCAGGTGTATCCCTGGTTGTGCTAAACAGCAAAGGCTATGGCGCTACCCAGATATGGTTTTGACTAAGACACTTGTCAGGAAATCAATTCTGCAATTCAGTGTCCTTCAGTAATCATTCAAAGGTAGCAAAAAGTCATGGGAGGCTGAAGGACATGGAATCCACCTATCTTGTAGAAAACATCAAGCCTTAGCCATCTATAAGTACATCTTGTCCCCAGAACATTCTGCTCCTGCTCCTGGAAAATGTACTTGGGATAGGTTGCTGGCCACAGATACTTAGGTATGTAATAAGAAAGCCAAAACACTGTCTCCCAGAACTACTTTACACAGTACAGTTTTGTACCCAATGTTAGTCACTGGTCTAATTGCCATCAGTATTTTATTAGATACAATGTAATGGCTTGTTGCTTACCCAAGGATATACTTGCACAGAAGTCTACAGTAATCACTGTGAGAACTGGTGATCAGCAACAGAATTTTCCCAGCATTCTTGAGTTGTCGAAGCCATTTTCTTACAGATTCTGGACAACTGTGCAAATATCGGCCTGGATCTCTTTTAATTTCAGGAAAATATAGCCCACAGTTTTCTGAAAAAAAAATGCCAAGGTGATTAAAAATTTCTTTAGATTAAAAAACATTCATTATTTTCAAAGCTATGGCTAAAATTAAAAGGATTAAGACTAGGTTCAAACAATTTAACAATGATACCAAGACTGTTTTGTAAAAGTAATTTTTGTTTTCATTAAAAAAATGATGCTTGATAACATCAGTTGATGATTTTGACTGTTCATTGAATAAGAAAAAATAAATGATTAAAACAAGCAATATAATAAACACAGTATTATCAACATTCCAAAACAGAGGAAATCTTGTTCCAGTTGCTATTAAGTATTCAGACAAATATTTGCTGAACAGAGCTAAGAACCAAATATTCAGATGATGCACCAGCCACAGAGCTTTGGTGTGAAACAGCTGTACAGAAGTTGGGTTCCTCTGGGACATAGAAGCAGTGTTTCTTTCTTTAGTTTATAGGTATAGCGTATCTTTTTCTTCTTTTTAATTAAGAATATTTTAAAAATTATCATCAAAGGAGCTGCCATTTAACAAATCAGTTTATGAATATACTTTATCTTGATCAATGTCACCCCTTTCAACCATCTGATCCATTCCTGCCCCATTCCTCCCCGTCCCATTCAGCTTAATATATATTGCATTCTCGACTGCTTTCTCCCCTTCTTCTCCTCTTCGTTCACCTACCCCTTTCCATCTTGACCCTGCCCCACCCTCTTTGGGTACCTGCCTCCTGGTGTTTTATTTTGCTGAACTTTGTTTTTGGCTTTCTAAGGAATTTGAGATCTCTCTTGAATCTATCATATTTCAGTTAATAAATGACAGAACACAAACAACATGCAAAAGTCAGGGCAAAACAAGCCAGGAAGACCACAAGGGCCCATTGCTGATAGTGAATGCTGACTTTCAATTAATGAGCTGGTACTGCTGGCTGTATTCGCCAGGTCCTTAGGAATCTATGTGTTAGGTTAAGCTCCAGATGGTGGCAACTTCCCTCCAGACTTATCCCTAGTACTTTACCCAGTGCCTTGAAGTTGTGCATATGTAGCAGAAAATAGATTTGATTGACATAACAATGTTAGATTCACATAACATTAAATTTCTTTTTTCCTGGTGGTGGCGGCTCATACCTGTAATCCTGAGATCTGAGGATCAAGGTTGGAAGCTAGCCTTGCACAGAAAAAGTCTGTGCAGTACTTATGTCTAACACACTACCACTGGAAGAACAACCTACCCTGTCTCTGGATGACTTATGGTCATGTGAAGTCCTTAACTTAATAAAGCTTCAACATAAGGACACCTGTTATATGTAGCCCAAAGCATCTTGGCTCAGATTATCATTATTTAATGGGAAAATAACACATTGTAAAAATACCAAAGTCAGGCTAACCAATAATACAAGGAAGACTGTTACAACAAGAAAATTATATACAGATACCAGGAGATTAAGAACAAAAATGAGGCTGTGCTCTTTTATTCTATAAGGACATTTTTTTGGTCTCATTCTCTTGGATCTCCAAATGTGGCAGAAGTTATGTAATGACCCCAATCAAAATCAAAATACATTTTGCTTTGTGCCAGAGAGGGGAAGATGCTATTAGGAAAAGGCTCTTTTAAGAAAAATAAAATAAAATGAATGTCTAAGAACAGATCAGATTGATGTGTGCGTGACCATCAAAGTAGTTTTAGAGGCTAGGTCTCTTTTCCTAAGGGAGTCATATGTGAGGTTATTTCATTCAGAAAAACAGCTTTTGTAGCAAATTTTTTTGTTTGTTTGGAATTCTTTTTTGTATTTTTTTATTGTAAAAATACTGTACAGTCGGGTTACAGTTACATGAGCAATTTGGGCTATATAACCAAAGATTTATAATGTGGAATGAGAAAACTTGTAGCACTATATATTCAGAAAACTGTGGTTTTCCTAGCCATGTGTACTTGGCGCCATCTAATGGTCAATTTACAAATTGCTATTTAATAACCTAGTGTTAACATTTCCAAAAGAATTTTAAAAGCATATACCTTTAAATACTCTAATCTAAATCTGTCCTTAATTTTATTAGTATCTCAATAATACTAACTTAAAAGAAGAAAATATAATAATCAGTGAAGACTATTCTATAAAATGATACTGGGTTTTTTTTGTCGACCTGTTGAAATGAAAAAAAAATTATAAAAGAAAACAACCCTGTACAAAAAACCCATCACAGAATCTGAGTTGATCTTATATTACAAAAGCTCCCTGGCTGTCATGAGATCTACTTTTGTCCCTTTGTAATCTCCAAGGATTAGAATTATTACATAACTACATCTTTTTATCAAAATAAATTAAGCTTGTGAAACTAAAGGGAGACTTTAGATTCCAGATAAACTGCAACTAGTTATAATCTTCTAAGAAGGTTTAAAACTCTAAAGGAAATAAATACATCCTTTTTCTCAGCATGGAACAGACACTGAATGCATGAACAGCTAAATTAGTAGTAGAAGTGGAACATTTATATTAAGACTAATAATGAGATTTGGAATAGTCAGACCAAACAACAAAAATTGCTGTTTCATGAACTATCAAAGTCCCTGTTATCTGAAGAGTCTTCCCATTCTTCTCTGTTATCAAAAACTAGAACAGATTTACATTGATTGGACAGGAAAGAAAATCTAGACATAAAGCAAAAAGGAAGAGGAACAGTTTTGTTTGTTTGCAGTTCACAAAGTAGCCTGCATTTTCACTTAACCTCTGGAAAAATTCGACTTTTTCACTTAACTTCTAAAGGAATTCTACTTTACTGCCAACTTGATGGAACTTCTTTTCCTGGCGCCACCTTCTCTTCTAGCACTGGATGCTGCCATTTTCTTTATCCCGATGTAATTAAAAATGAAAATTCCTAGCAGCTGATTCTCAAGAACCAAAGCTTAGCTTTCCTGTGCTAAAAAGTTATTAAACACAGAGTTGGGAAAGTCATAGAAGCACTGCATCTGGAGAGGTGTGCAAGCCATGGCCTCTATTTATCAAACAGGATTTAGGGACCTCTTGTGGTAAAAAAAAATTAGTACAACTCAAATGCTAAGTGCTTTTTGTAGTTTAATAGACAATTGTGCCACATCACTATTTTCTAGCATCCCTGAATAAGCACTTTCTGGGGAGCCTGTAATACCTTTCTTGTGATGTGGGCTGAGAGTTTTCTAAGCTGCTATCAGAGGGACCAGACGGAGTAGCTGGGATGCAAGCTCTTGGACAGAAACCGCCAACTAAGGTCTGTGAAGGTCCCAAGGCAGAAAATCATTTAGGAGATTGATGAACTAATTACACCCTTTATCAGTTATATAAGAGCATGCGATTTGAAAGTTAACATGTTTAATTATGAATTGTTTAAGTGAAGGCAATTGCTGTACAGATATCTAATTAATTTGGTCTTCTTTTCAGAGAACTAAATTTCTTTTGTTCACTTGCAGAGAGCAAGGGATGAAACTAACTTTTACATTAAAACAGATGTCTAGTATATGTTTGCTCTGTAGTTTGAGCTAAATGAAAGCAAAAATCGGCAAGCTGACTATAATTCTTGAAAAAGGACCCTAAAGAAGAACTGAGAAGTGAAGTATGTGATATACTGAGAAAACCTAATTTATACAATTTACATTTTAACAAGATCTGAGTTGTATCTCTGTACTCTAATGTGCACATTTATGTTCAATACCAATGATCTTGATTTAATTTGTGTGGGCTGGGTCCACAACACTGATAGTTTTTAAAGCCCCCCAAGTATTTTTAAACTTATGTGACATTAGGTTAAAAAGTAGTTCTCTGTACTGCAAGGACACCTCAGGTGGTAGAGCACTTGTCTAGCATTTGTGAGGCACTGAGTTCAACTCCCCAATACTCAAATGAGAGAAAAAAGTGATTGCTCTAGAATACAAGAACCATGACTCTTACTGCTATCTTAGATCCTGAATGCTTTTCGCTGTAAATCTCAGGCTGTCAGTGGACAAAAACATCTTAATTTTATAGTTTCTAGAGCCTTGAATATCATCAAGGCAATCAATACATATTAATTGCTGGTGATTATCTTAAGTATTATTGTGGCTGAGGAACTTCAAGATAAAGTTTTATTTTATGCAAATAAAGCACTGCAGTCTACATTTGGTTAATAGTTAACTCTAAGTTTAGAATGATGGCTTTCAGATCTGTAATTAGAAAATGCAAATGACATGAAACTATTTTAGAGAAAATTATTTACACAGTTTAAGTAAGTATAGACAAACCAGAGTCTGTCTCTCTAAGGTCACTATAGTGGCACACCTTGGAATATATATATATATATATATATATATATATGTCTGTATATACATACACAGACACATAATCTCTGATTTTTTGGTAGGGAGTCCATTTCTGAAAGTGAAATAGCCAGAACTCTGTGTGTTACTACATTTCAGCTACAGAATTTATTTTTTTTAGTAATTTTCATTTTAATAGGAAGTACATTTTCATGTTCTTGTGCATATGGTATAAAAATGTATGCTTAACTTATTGTACATATATGTTAGAAAATGTGAGAGCAGAGTCGTATTCCAAAGATGGTCACATACCCCTCACCTTACCTGTGTCTAGAGATGGAGTTGGTTGCGCTATTCTTTTGAATCTAGGAAGGCCATCTTATTGCTGTAACCCACTGAATATGGTGCCAGTGACACTCTGAGGCCAGCTCCAGCTTAGCAGCTTCAACTTTTTGTTGAATCCAGGCACCATGTAAAAAGTGAAGCCAATCTGGGACCAAGCTGTAAGCAGGAAGTCAGGGGAGGAGTTTGTAGGTGCTCTAAACTGTCAACCCAAATGAACTCCAGGCTTCAACCACAGGCCTAAGATGAAATCTCCTTTGATGATGGCCAGCCTAGACAAATCTCCAGATGACTTTAGCCTAGCTGACACCATTGCAGTTGAAAAACGTTCCACTGAGCCCATATGCCTAAGTGGCAATAATAAAAAGCTGTTTTAAGCTGCTAAATTTTCTGGCAGTTTCTTATGGAGCAAGAAATAATTAGTACAAGATGCTCTGGAATGGAGTCATAATTCCAATTATTTCTATGTAATTCAAGACAGATTTAGCAAATATTTACAAATGTTTGTAGAAACAGCTGAAATAAAAGTAAACAGACTCTAAATTATTTTTATTCTTCTCAAAAAATCCCCACTCAAAAGGTTCCTATTGTATATAAATTTTCAAAAATAAATATATGTATAGATCATGCCAGCATACATCTTTTGAATAGTTTGAAAATCAACATTAACAAGAAATGAAGGCAAATTTTACATGATGTTTTTGATTTTTCACCTATTTCAATCTTGATCCACTTAGAGGAAAGAAATATGAACTGTTGACAAGTCTAGTGATTATAACAATAAGAAATAAATTTCCTGGGATATTTAACTCATCCTCTGGTAAATCTCAACCCAAACTTCCTTTTTCCAAATTTAACTCTGTGTTTATGTGTGTCTGTGTATACACATATCTCAAAGATCAAATTTGTCATGAGGGTACACCGTTTCTTCAGTGCCTTTAGGCCAAATATCCTCAGTGTCTCTAGAAATGTATTTTCTGACTAACATAGACAACAGTATTCAGAGCTATCACTAACTGAGATGAAATCCATTTCTGTACATTAGATGAGCTCTAAAAGATTACTTGTTAAATGTCTGATCTCACCGCATATCATATATACAAGATAACCAAGCTACCAGGCCTAGGTAATATCTACACTCTGTAGCACACATAGACAAAAGAAGTGTCTGTTTTCATTAAGTCAGTATTCTATTTTTCATTACACTTTCTACCTGAGTTGTATCCTCTACATGACTCTCCCTCAAATCATCTGGCCTACCTACTGTATTTTGAAAGGGAAGACAAGGAGAAGGAAAGGAGAAAGAGAGATAGAAGAGTGAAAGATGGAGGACAGAGATGGACTGGAAGGAAGGAGAGGCGAAAAAAAGAAAAAAGTGAGAAAGAAAAGAAAAAAAGGGAAACAGTAAAAAGTTTCAGATTAGTGAAATTTAAATTCGGGTATTTTCTCCAGATGGATGTCCCCAGAGGCCACAATAATTTAAAATGTCCATTTATGTGTAGAGTGCAAGGCCATCAGTCACTCCTTCTAGCATTCTTCCCTGGATAATGCTTTTAATGGAGACCTTGGCTTTGAAGTTATAGGGAAAATGGCACTAGAATAGTGAAATAAGTACTTCCTGGTATAACAGACAGAACAGCATGGCTGGGGCGTTGAACCTGAAGTTCATAGATGGGCATCAGTGTTGGGAGTTGTCATTACATTCATATTCATATTCCTGATATTAGGAAAACAACAGAAGATAGAGGTTGGCAAACCATAGTCCATGAGCTAAGAAAGGCTTTCTACATTATAATGGTTATACAAATATCTACACAGTGTTTTTGATTTTTTTCTCTTGGAGGGCAAAGTCTATAATATTTATTATCTGGTTTTGAAAGAAAAAGTTTTCTGATTTCTGATATAATGCATCATTCCTATAAGACAGTAACTTTAAAAAAGCTATAGTATGAGCAGAGTGCCAGTGGCTCACACCGGTAATCTTAGCTCTTTAGAAGGTGGTTCAGAGCTAGCTGAGGCAGGGAAGTCTGTGGGATTCTTATTTCCAAATTACTGAAAAGCTGGAAGTGGTGCTGTGGCTCAAGTGGTAGACTGCTAGCCTTGAGCAAACATGCTCAGGGACAGCGTGCAGGCCCTGAGTTCAGGCTATAACTTGATACTAGAATATGCCAAAAAGGATCGTAAAGAAACTGGTAATGTGAAGGATATTGCTGAGAGGGCACACAGACTCTGAATAGAGACTATTACAGAATCATCTGGGATAAAACTGGAGTCACTGGCATGATGTAACCTCACCTCAGTGAGTCTCCAGCCTAGGTTTCTTCTCTCTGCCATTTTCTAAAAACCTGTCCATTTTGAAGTCTAATTCTGCCTTGGCGATTCTGGCACATTTTTATTTTTAGTCTCTGAATACGATGATTTTTTGCTTACCCGGTCTGCATGTTAATAAGGCAATAGGGGCCACAGCAAGACACTGTCAGGCTTGCGCTAAAGACTAACAACAATGTTGTTAGCTTAATGTTAGAGGAAGTGGGAAGATCTGAAAAACACACAGGACAACATCACCAAAATGACACAGACGTGGTTATCACAGCATGATATGAATAAAAATAAAGGTGCCTACAGATAACACCTACCACAAGTTTTTAGGGGCTAGCTTCAAGGAGCTACATTATACATTTCCTTTCCAGAGTGTTTTTAAATGCACTTGCCAGACACACAACCATCTTGGAGGGCTTTGCTTTTGCCAGAAGTTCCTTTGATTTCCTTCTTAGTACTTACTTTTCTTTGCTGGCCTGACCTTTTTTTTTTTTTTTTTTTGTCTCTTTCATTCTGCTTTCTTAAAAATCTAATGAATGTAAGTTTATGTGTACGGGATTTTTCTTAAAAAAACCCAAATATTAACAGAGTATCATATTAACACATTAACATCATACTAACATAATAATCATCATGTTTTAAAAAAGTTATTATTTTTTGTTAGTTGTGGCATTTGAACTCTGGGTCTGGTGCTGTTCCCAAGCTTTTCTTCTCAAGGCTTATACTCTACTACTCAAGACACAGCTCCACTTCTGGCTTTTTGTGGTTAATTAGAGATAAAAGTCTTACAGACTCTTCTGCCTGGGGTCACTGCAACCCACGATTCTCAGATCTCAAACACCTGAGAAGCTAAGATTACAGACATGAGCCACTGCCACCCAGACAATCATGCCTTTTAAATACTTAAACATAAAAATCATCTAAAAGTAAAAATTAAAGATCCATTTTCAGAGTAGCATGAAAAGAATCTAAAACCTGTTATCAACTCACTCATTTTATATATATATATATATATATATATATCCATCTATATCTATCTGCTTATCTGTATTATTAAAATTTTTGAAAGGAAGTTTCTTACACTTCTCTTTTTTTGGATACATAAAGTCTACAATTTAAAAAAACAGTGAAAAACAATACATTTACTTCTACATCTAGAAACTCTATTGAGGTGAATAGGGAAAGGAGGTACAGAAAGACTCTCTTCCCACCATTTCTTAAAAGAAAGCACTAAGACTATCGGGGTGGTAATATAGCTCCTACCTTCAAAAAGATCTCAACTTTGAGGAGACAGAAACAAATCCCAAGGGGAAGTGTGCACTGGGTTAGACAGCCATGACTGCTGGGGGAGAAAGTAACCGTTACTCCAACAAGTACTGTAATGAATCAAAAAAAGGTATAAATGGCTTTTTGAGTTTGATCCAGAAGAGAAAAAAACCAAAGTGAACTTCAAGGGATGTCCAAGGCTTTGGGTCCAGGTCTAGGCCAGAGAGGATGGGAAGTTAAGGCTGCCCTTACTGCCTGGACAAGTGAGCATATTTGGCCCTACTATAATGCCCTTGTTCAGATATTTGCTTCTTGGCCCATGTCACCAACGTACAGCTACTGTGCAGCAAACTGATTTCCTCTCTGCTTTTCTAAATTCCACCCTTAATTTAAAAATTAATACCCACTTTTACTAGTTTTCTCTTTCTATTGAAAATGCCAGAAATTACATCTATATCACACATCCAGCTCTTGTTTATTTGCTTTTCTATGCACTTCCCTAATGTCACAATAGATTTTATTTTCCACTTACGCTTCATGAAACCAATTTTTGTTGTGCCATTGTAAGGATTCTGAATACCAGTGATATCTTATGGAAAAGTAACGTAATTAAAACTTGTTCTTTCAAAATGGTTAAACATACCTTCCATTGAAATGATATGTGGTTTAATAAAATAAGCCTTTTTCTTCTGCATTCAAAACAAATTTCACTTCAGCCTACACAAAGCTTCTTAGACATTTTAATGCAACAGCTTGTTTAATGGGAAGGAATCCCAATGTTAAGTTTTAGGAATAGGATTGCAAGTCTGAATACAGATACAGATCTAGTGTATACCTTCAATTCTTTTTTTTTTTTTTTTTTTTTCACTTTGGTGGTTGTTTTCTTGACCTCTGGGCCTGGGCACTATCCCTGAGCTCTTCACTTCAAGGCTAGCATGTACCACTCAAGCCACAGCACCACTTCTGGTTTTCTGGTGGTTAATTGGAGATAAGTCTCATGGACTTTCCTGCCTGGGCTGGCTTTAACTGTGATCCTCAAATCTCAGCCTCCTGAGTAGCTAGGATTATAGGCATGAGCCACCAGTACCCAGTACCTTCAATTCTTAAGAATAAAACATTTGCTGTAGGCACAGAGTAGTTATATTTATTAAGGCAGATACCCTACCAGTTCTTACAAGACCTGGATAAAACATTGTAAAAATTAAAGTTTAGCTTATAGTAAAATTTTTTACTTGAAAAATTTTGACAGGATTAATAAAGCATGTAAGTAATCAGATTACTTCTTTTTTTGACTTGCCAACATAAATCCGGTATCTTTTAAACCCTAGAATTACTTAATAATCAAGAAGAAAATACTCAAAATTCAATTAAAACAAAATAAATATTTTACTCACAATTATTTGGCAAAATCAACAGTAGACACTAAACGAGCCATGTATACTCAATGAAGAAAAAGGTGAATGAAAAGGAAATTGCACTAGACCTCCATAGATGATCAGTAACATCTCTTCTGAAAACTATGACAAAGAAAATGTTTTTCTTTCCAGAATAGAAATCTGTTTAGAACTTCAAAAAGGTTTCATCTACATGTGTTATGCAAGCAAATTAAATCATTATAGAACAGGATAGGAAAGATGGGAGAAAGGAATTTGTGATTTGAAGATGACTTCATTAAGAACTCCTGTGGCTGTAGGTGGAGGGTCAGTGGTTGCCTCTTTCATCTCCAAGGACACAGCAGTTCTGTAATTGTGTGAATACAAAGCTAAAAGCCTGTTTCAGGACATGATCCCTAGTGGTCGATTGGGGCGGGGAGCGTGGTTCCAAACTGAACAATCCTGATTCAAGTCTCAGTTGTACTGACTACTTGGGTAAGTTGATTGAGTCACTTTTCTGCCACATCTCTAGTCAATGATAATAATATTCCATTAACTATGGGGATTGAAGAAAATTCCATCATCTAGTTACAGTGCATGAAACGTGATAAGCATTCTGTGGTATAGCTATCTTTACTAAGTTCCCTAGCTTATGTACAGGCAGTTAACTCCCTAGGAAATGTTATGGGCCACACTGTGTGCAATTGCCCTGTATGGGTTCAAAATGCAAGATTTTGCCTGTAGAAATACTAGTTGCCTCCAGAGCACTTTGAAAAGAATTGTTATGGAAAAACCCCCGAATGTCCTTTAGAGAGCAAAGTAGGGCAGTTCTTCTCTGGTCCCTTCGAGGGGACAACACTGGTTGGAAAGATCCATTGCTCTCACATAGCACTGAGACGGGCACCTTCAGGTGGCTGTGGGAGCTTGGGGACTGTAAAACCCAGGCTTCTCTTGGTACACATATGAAAATGAGATCTAGGGAGGCCTACTGCCTGTCAGTACACACTGATATCACTCCATGCTCTTTTACCATGCCTATTTGCTTTATTCATTTAATCCCTTTATGAAGTTATTTTATCCTTTCTGTTAAGATGTAACTAGCAAAATGAAAAACAAGACAATCTTTATGTGCCTTTCTAATCCAAAATCAGAATAAAGATGGGAATTGAACAAACAGCTGTTTTGTTCCTAAAGGAATATGCTGAAGCAACCCTCTGCCAAAGTTTTACAAATTTGCAGAATTCCTTTTGGGAAGAGAAGTGCTACCAAGAGACCATGAGGCTTTAAAATGAGGAGCTCCTGACCAAGGAAATTTCTACTTGGTAGATAACAAGGAAATTGTTTTTTCATTGTACATGGTCATCACTGCCATTGTAGTTGTTGTCATCTTTGTCCTTCTCTTCCTCCTCTTCCTTCTCCTCCTCCTCTTCTTCTTATTTTTTGGTGGTTCTGGGATTTAAACTTTAGGCCCTGGGTTTTCTCAGCTTGCTGTTCAGCTGGTACTCTATCATTTGAGTTATGCCTCCAGCTCTACCTTTTGCTGACTATTTTAGGGATAGATTCTCAAAGACTATTCTGCCTTTTCATAGACATGGCTGGTCTGGAATTCCTGATCTTCTAAGTCTCAGCCTCCTGACTAGCTAAGATCACAGGCATATGCCAGTGCTGGCTGGCTGGACTTGGAATTTTGAACAGTACTGGGACTGGTAACACTGCAGAGACTCTTGAAGAGGGAGAGAATTCATTTTGCACTGTGAGATGCTTGTGGGATGCTTTGGGGATTATGGTGGAGTGCTACCGTTTGGATCTGGAATGTCCCCCTCAAAGGTTCATGTGTTGGAGCTTAGTCCAAAGCCAGGAAAATGATTTAATTTGTAGGAGGTGGGGCCTACTGGAAGAAAGTTAGGCCACTGGGAGAATGCCCTTGAAGGAGATATTGGGGGAGCCCAAGTCCCTTTGACTACCTCTTTTATTGCTAGGTGGCTACCACGAGGTGAACAGGTTTCTTTTACTACCATGTATTGATTTACCACAGGCTCAAAACTGACAAGAGCATGCAAAAGTTGGGATGAAGCCGCTGAAACTGAGTCAACAAAACCTTCTTGGACTTTCAAATTGTTTTTCTCAACTATTTTGTCACAGGGACAGAAAAATTATTAACATGCTACCCTAGAGGGTACTATTGTCATTTTGGTATTTATTTAAAAAACCCCAGCAGATTTAACTATATATTATTTGCTTTTTTGACTCAACAATGTAACCTAGAAAATGTAGTCCTCTGTTTATGCATTCACCAAATAATAGTATACTGAGCTCTTACTACATACTATTTTTTGCTGTAGTTTTGAAGACATAGGAGTGAACATTAAAGATCCTTCTCCTATAGTTTTTTAAAATTACATTCTTTCAAAGAAATTTTAAAAATTGTTATTATAAAGATGATGTACAATTATAAATATAATTGTTACAAAGGGGTTACATTTACAATAGTATGTTCTTTTTAACCTCTAACTTGGAATCTACTGTATGAATATATTAGGTCTTTAATGATTAGTTTTTCTAAATTCTGGGGATAATTACTATTGTGATTACTGGTACAGAGTGAGTACTTTGAGGCCAACGAATATCCCCGATTCTAATCTTAATACTTACAGCGACTTCTCTTCTAGAATGTATCAGACATGCAACTTTTCCATTCTACTGGGTGAACATGGCATTTCATTATTTCATTAGATATTTCCCTGATTACTAATGAAGCAAAGCTCCCTTTGAGTATGAGTCCTTAGCCTTCATTTTTAAACATCTCCACAACACCACATACAAAGTTTTGTTAAATTCAACAAATGGATGAATTGATGGCAACTTTTATCAAATTATTTTATTATAAATACCTACCAAATATATTTTGAGCACACTCTAGCATTATGAACAATGTTCAAAATCAGAGAAATTTGCTCTGTAATGTTAAATGTATCTATAGGGAAGGGAGAGTTGGTAGAGTATATGAGGTGGAATTCTGGGAGAGTGATAAAGTTCTATTAGCTTAAAAAAATGTTCCTAGTTAACTACATAGTTTTTTTTTTTTCTGGCCCTGGACCTTGAACTCTGGGCCTGGGCAATGTCCTTAAGCTGTTTTTGCTCAAGGCTAGCACTCTTACCACTTGGGCTATAGCACCACTTCTGGCTTTTTCTGTGATTAACTAGAGATAGAGCCTCATGGACTTTTGTGCCAGGACAGGCTTTGAAATGTAATCCTCAGATCTCAGCCTTCTGAATAGCTAGGATTATATAGGCATGAGCCACAGTACCCGGCTAACAACAAAGTTTAATAAGAGTAATAACAAAAAATGGATATGACAGTTTTATGATTATGAAAGGAACTCATGAAATAGATGAAAACCCACTATTGAGTCAGACATGAAAGATTAACACCGACAGGAGCTGGGAAACACCCCAATATAGAGAAACAAGCATTTGGTAATTTCAATTGCTCAAATTTTCATTTAGTAACAGTTTAGACTACCTTCACTAGTCCCTGCCTTTAAGCCTAAGAAGTAGTTTTCTAATTTCATAATCTATGGGAAAAAGTGATGCATTTGTGAGAAAGAATGTGTATTAAGAAGTCAAAACCATGTTAAAAGTAGAAAAGGCTTCTTATGAAACCACTTGCCTCTTTCCATTTCTTATTATTATTTCTTATTGTTATTTTTTTGTACTTTCCTCACATCTTGAAGATTTTTCAAGTCAAGAAAACTAAGTTATTGGTAACTATGATCTTTTCTGATTTCTTCCATAGAGTTTCTGAATTATGGAAACAGCTGTCATTGTTTTAGTATTTTAATGTTTATCAGTGAAGCATTTATGCATTTGTAAACTACCACTACCCTTTTCCAGACTATAATTATGAAGCTCCATTCTTAGCCTAATGGAAATATCATGGGACTGGATTTTTGTCTGGCTCTGTAAATAATACTCAGTCCGGATTTAAAGTGTCACTGAACTTTGTGGGCATCAAATAACAGATTTGTATCTGTAAAAGAAAATATTTCTTTGTTTCTGGAATTAAAGAAATAAACCTCTTGCCAACAATAATTTTCTAAAGGTTCATTTTCTTAAAGGTAGAATCAAGAACATTTGGGATCACTCTCCTCATTCCCCCTGCCCCGCCCCCTCCCAAATAGATGAACTAAACTGAGCGAATTTCATTTTTTAGCGTTGAGTTTAAAATTTCACAGCTTTAGATTTGAGAGGGCCCACATTTCATTTGAAATATCCTACATATAAGAAGAGAGTCTTTCCCCCAAAATGACCTTTTCCCCCTCAAGAATGGACAGGTGTACACAGAAATGTCAAAAGCTCACACACCAGAGGAGCCTGAATCATAATGGAGGATTTCTACACTGTCTAGACTTGAGCCCTAACGGGCAGGCCATTAGCCACAAGTGGCTTCTTATAGTCAAACTAGGTAAAGTTCAATAAAATTTAGAAGTCAGTAGCAGCAAAACCCAACCACATGCCACATGCTCAAGTGCCTTGAGCAGTTAGTGGCTATTCTGGGGGCTAGCACAGGTAGACCATTTCATCACTACAGGAAGTTCTAACAGCCGGCACATCCCCAAAGTGTAAGTTAATTTCAGTAGGTCTTCCCCAAAATTACCAGTAGTGGTTGCATAAAACGACAATGTGGCATCTGATTCAGAATAACAAGCAAACATTTGGTCCAGAAATAGAGTATTTTAAAAAATAGAAGTAATAATCTAATCCTGATGCCACGCCAAGGCATTAGTGCTGGTTCACAAGGGAGCCACTCTGCCCAAGGTCAGGTGGCTTGGACTGCACACCTGGGCTCTAGCTGTGCCTTTTCCTATCTTTGAGCAGTATGTTATCTTCCCTGTTGTACCGATGCACTGGGATGTCAATCCAGCTTACATGAGAACACTTCAGACAGTGGCAAGCACATGTTCTTTACGTTAGCCCTTGGTTAAATGACAGCTCAGTATTGTCACTAAACTCTATGCCAGCAAATGCTCACCTCATTGTGGTGTTCAGAATTAAAACAAAAACAAAAACAAAACCTTGTGGAGGTGATTCTGCAAGTCATTGGTCAAATTAGGGACACTTGCTAGTCAGTTCTTTTTTACAAAGAGGTTATAGAACATTGTTGTTTATATATAATGTAGCAATTCTGGGTTAAGTTTCTATGAGTCCTGTTTAAATGCAAACCTTTATACAGTGCTACAAGCGTAAAATGAACAAACAGTACCACACACTGCAGTAAAATGGTAGGAATAACTTCCAATTATATAGTTAGGTGTCTCAGTTATAGCAAGGAAGGCAAGAATATCATCAGAGGCAATTATTTCTTGTTACCTACATTAAATGCTGTGGAGCTTCTAATGCACTGTCCCTTTGAGATTGTTTCATATCACATGCCTATTCTGCACATTAGTTATATTATTTTCTGGGAGACTTTGTGCTTTATGCCTCATTCCATAGTACCTCTCTACTCTTTTTCCTCCCATTCCCCTGTGACAATAAAGAAATGAAACAGGTTTTTAGGCCCCAGGTAACAGATACACCTGTAAGCGGGGGGCGATATTTCTGACTAGGTGGAGGAACAGACAGGAGAGTAGATATGGCTTGCCACAGAACTTACTCTTAGAAGGTGAAGAATTTCTACATGGTATACTTTGGCTTCTTTAGCTTGAAATCTACAACTGCTTTATGGTAGTGAGGGGTGCACTATGATTGGTATGCTAAATTACCATGAGAATGAAAATGGAGACAGACTTCATGAACCAATTTTGTTGTTGTTGTTGCTGTTGGTTGTAGAGCTTAAACTCAGGGTCTAGGTGCTGTCCTTGAGTTTTTCTGCTCAAGGCTAGCACTCTACCATTTGGAACCACAACCCTACTTGTGGTTCTCTGGTAGTTAATTGGAGATAAGCGACACACGGACTTTCCTGCCCAGGCTGGCTTCAAACCACAAATCTCAGATCTCAGACTCCTGAGTAACTAGGATTATGAAATTATATACCAGAGCTTGACAATATCCTTTTGGATAAGATAATCATTACTTGTAATAGTTCCTTAACTGTACTGAGTTACATTTTAAACAACTTTTTCATTTTAAGATAGTTTTAGACTTACAGAAATATGACAAAAGACAGTACAGTAAGTTTCCATGCACCTTACACTCTGTTTCCCTATCAACATCTTCACACTATTATGGTTCATTTTTCAATAAATGAAACAACATTGGTACATTTATAAACTGATGCCCACACCTTGTTTATATTCACTTAGTTTTAAACCTAATGTCCTTTTAATATTCCATGATCTTCATGGGTTACTCTTGGCTATGACTCTCACTTTTTCCCTTCCCATTTGTGTCTTTTTTCTTCTTCCCTCCATCCCTCCCTCCTTTTCCTTCCTTCCTTTCTTCCTTCCCTCCTTCCTTTCTTCCTTCTTCTCTTTTTGATAAGTTTGACAGTTTTGAGGAAAATTATCAGTTGTGATTTATCGGGTGTTTTGTGATTACCTAGAGTCACAGGTTTTGGGTGAGAATGTTTATGAAGGTAAAGTGCACACTCATTACATGATATAAAGGGTGCATGCTAGCCACATGACTTAATGCTGTTCGTGTTGACCTTGGCCATCTGCCTAAGGTTGTACATGTCAGACTTCTTCGTCAAGTGACTCTTTCGTCTAACTTCCCACACTGTCCCCTGTAAGGAAGCTATCATGTCCACTCTACTCTCACAACAGGGAATACATTCTACCTCTTGAGAGGGAAATATCTACAACATTATTTGCAATTGTTTTGCATTGGAGATTAGTATCTTAACCTCATTTATTTGTTCAATAATTTATTTATATTAGACTCATTGAAATTTATTTTATACTCAGGGCTGTAATCCAATACTACTTATTTAATTTTGCTCTTAAATAGTTCCAGCTTTGGCCACTGGGAACTCTGTCATCTGATCTGTGTCCCTTTGATGACATGTCCCCATCATTATGGCTTTTTCTTTTTTTAAAAGCACTTCTTTATCCTCCAGTATTACAAGATGCATCAAGTCATCTTGTATTGTTTTTAGTGCAGTCCTAGAGTTATGCATTACACTAAGAAATCAATTCCTATTATTGGGGAATGGTATTAGACACCAAGATTAGGATGCCAGATACTTTCTCACACCACAGACAGACAGACAGACCGACAGACACACCCCTACCTCTCTCTTTTCCACAACCTCACTAACAAATCTATAACCAAGGGCTCAAAGTAGTAAGGGTTGTGCCCAGTATTAAGGCTAATACTGGTACAGCTAGGATAAAAGTCAGTCTTCTGATGATAGTTCTATGCCCTTTTTATTATCTGAAGTCCTTTTGATAAGAACAAAGCAGTAAAGACCAGATTAACAACTTTAAGATGAAAGAATAAAAAGGCACTTTGAGGAGACAGTCCTCTCACAAGGGGAAAATTTAATGGGAGTATCTGGCACACTCCCCTACCTATCTAGAAACACTAGAGATTTTTGTCTCCTGTGAAAAGGTCTTTAATTATATTACAGAAGTAGTTCTTAACTGGGAGTAATTTTGTTCCCTCTACTCTTGGAGTTGTGCGGCAATGTCTGGAGACTTTTTTTGGTGGGTAAATGGGCACTGATACTGGCATGTAGTGGGTAGAGGCAAAGGGACACTGCTAAACATCACACAATGCACAGAACAGCTTCTACAACAAAGAGCTCTAAATCTGGTGCTGATGGCTCAGAGCTAGCTTGTAATCTTAGCTACTCAGGAAACTAGATCTGGAGAATCAACATACAAGCCAACTTGGGCTGAGAAGTCAGCAAGATTCCATTCCCAATATAACCAGCAAGAAGTGTGGCTGATGGTGCAAGTCACGTGGTAGACTGCCAGCTGAACAAATATGAGGACCTGAATTCAGACTCTGGTATGGGAGTGGTGGTTGAGTTATCTAAGTTTAAAAAGACAAGGACTGAGTCAAAGTCGTGCCTACTAGAAGAATCACATCCTTTTTTTTTTTTTCTATTGGTGGCTTCAGAAGAACCAACGTGTAAGACTCTTATTCTGTGGCCTGAAAACTTAGCCTATCAGAAGAAAAAGGCCTCATTTTAGTTAAAAAGAGATTCCCATGGTTATCGGATATTGGACAAATAGAAGAAGACACTCTATTCAAAGAGAGCTTCTTGAGTCCAGCAGGGCATAAGCAGAGCAGTCGTGCACTCAGGTGTCGCTGTGAACAGGGAACCCGTAGCTGTGCATAAACCATCATCCACTGTCTTCTTCTGGTTCAGGAACAAGCTGTGCAGAACACCAAGGTGACTTGGACAATCTGCCAATGAATGGTGAATCTTACGAAAGAGATGGCAGTTACCCAAAAACGGTTGCTCATTCCTTGGTGACCTCAATTGGGAGAGGAAGTGAGTGACTGAATCTTTGTTTGTTGATGTAGTCAGGGACCACCCAGCAGCCTGACAGGAGAAAGAACTTTTTTGTTTACCATGATCTCGGTTGGAAGCTAAAAACAAAACAAAAAAGCTTTTTATTGTGGGTACTAGCAAGCTAACAAAGGCCATTTTCTGAGCAAAGCGAGGTGTCTTAAAGCCATAAGTTGTCATTTACCCCATGAAAGTATTCTGAAAGCTTTTCATGACAGCAGTAGGATCAGGGATAAAGCTGGAGAACTCCAGATGCAAGAGATATGTGCACATGAAGTACTCAACATGCCACAATGCCAACAGGCAATAATTCCTCAATAGCAACCACAAAGACACGTTTCCTTAGTGCTTCCTATATGCTAAGTTCTGTGCTAACCGTTTAATTTATTATTTCAATGAATCCTCATAAAATATCCTATATCTTTATCATAAGGTTTATTTATTTTTATTAGTATTTTGTCTCAGTCCTGGGGCTTGAACTCAACCTGGGCACTGTCCTTGTGCTTCCTTTTGTTTAAGGCTAGTAATCTACCACTTGAGCCATGGCTCCACTTCCAGCTTTTTGGTAGTTTATTGGGGATAAGAGTCTCATAAGCTTTCCTATTCAAGCTGGCTTCAAATCATGATCCTTAGATCTCAGCCTTCTGAATAGCTAGGATTACAGGTGTCAGTCATAGGTGCCTTCCTACATTTCTTTTTGTATGTCTAATTTAAAAGTAATTGTGTTGAATGGACAATGTCATACAATTAAAAAGTAATGAAACTGCTGTTTGATTTTTCTAACTGTAAACCATGATATATTCCTTACTATTGTATGTCATCTTCTGCCCCTACTGCAGCAGCTAAAATTATTAACCACAGAACCTAGCTATATTTGTTCTCAAAATTCACGTGGCAGACAGTGGAGGGAAACGTATGAATTTTAAGAAGTAGTCTACCAAGAATTCTCTAATGAGTCAAATCAGACACAATAATAACCAGAGATCAAATCAGACACAACAATATCCAGAGATCTAGCAGGAAAAGTAGGCCTTTCCGTGTTGTTTTTTTGTTGGTCATGGGGGCTGAACTCTGGGCCTGGGCACTATCCCTAAGCTCTTCAGCTCAAGGCTAGCGCCTTACTACTTGAGCCACAGAGCCACTTCTGGCTTTTTTTTTTTTTTTTTTGCTTATGTGGTGCTGAGGAATCGAACCCAGGGCCTCATGCATGCCAGGCAAGTGCTCTACCACTGAGTCAACTTCCCAGTCTCCCTTTCAGTGGTTTTTGTAAAAGGTCAGTCATCAGTCTCATTTGGCCCCACAAAGAGAAATGATTGTCTATAAACTTGGATGCTTCATGATTCAGAATCAAGCTGACATTGAGCCCATTAAGCCTACTTTAGACAGTCTGACGTCTAAAGATCACAGGTATAACAGAATATCAAGTTTAGCCTGTAAATAATTTCACCAATCACAGTGTTACAGTAGGTGCTCAAAAAAATACTGAGCAGGGTGGGGGAAGTGGATGAATAAATATGTGGCTCAGTACCAAATACAATTAGAAGGTAGAGAATCTCTCCCCAGCTCTCCATTGCTTGTCCCAATTTGTGGTTCAAAATGGCTCTTGTTAGTTGCTTCTTAAGTTAGCCCATCCATGATCTCAGAGTTCTCTGTGCCTCAAGTTTTCTTAGGTCTTATTGTTGACTGAATTCTATGTATATTTCAGTCTTACCAAAGAACACACTTACGTGATTGACAAGAAAGTCTACTGTGTTCTAGAGATGCACTTTCTTCTTCTTTTTCGTTTTTGGTGTATCTGGGGTTTGAAGTCAAGTCCTCATGCAAGTGCTCCACCATTAAGCCATGTCTTCTGCCTTCTGTACAGGTTATTTTTTTGAGATAGTGTCTCACTCACTTCCTGCCCAGGATTACACCTGAACCATGATCCTCCTATTTTTTGCTTTCTGTTGTTGTGAGTATAACAGGTATGCACTAAACTGCCAAGGTTCCAGCCTCTTCCACTGAGATGGGGTCTGAGGATTTTTTCCCTCCAGGCTGGCTTTGAACTGTGATTCTCTGGATTTCAGCCTTCCATACATCCAAGATTACAGGTGTGATTCACCAGTGTTGAGGGTTTTTTTTTCTTTTTCTGGTTGTGGGGCTTGAATTCTTTCAGTGTTAGGTTTTTAAGATAAGCTTTCTTAAGCAGAAATTTGGAAGATATGCTGGTAGCCAACTGTCTTTCTAAGTCCCCTACTGTGTAAAACTGGATGAGAGGGAAAAATACTAGTAAAAGACTACAGGATGGCCCAAGTGACAAATAACTGTTCTATCTGATACTTGCCCCATATTGCTCTTTAAAGCTACTACTCTTAAGTCATTTAAAACTTCTGATGATCTTTATTCAGAACTCTAATACAATGATCTTTGCAGTTCTTAGTTCATAAACTATAGACTTTGATTAACTTCTTACCAAGAAAGGAGAACTTGCTTATTTCACATTAACTTGTTTTGTTTTCCTCCTGTTCATAATTTCTATAGTTAAAATTTTATTCTTACACTGAGCCCTGTTAAGTTCAAATACTACCCTCTAAGTCCTATTTGCTATTCCATTGAATTTTAACTCCTCATAATATAATCTAAGTGATTAGTGATTCTTCCCATCCATCACCTCTCTAATTCCTAAGGGTACCCTAATTTGTAGCTACCTCTTTAATAGCCAATTAAGTGAATACCTATACAGAATTTATTTTTTATAGTGCTAAGGATGGATCTAGGACTCATTTGCATGCAAGGCAGGCACTCTACCACTGAGCTGCACTATACTCAGCTCTTTCCATACTATTAATGATCAATTGTCAACCAGGGGATAGCCCGAAGGGATATGAATTCCCTAAGTTTCCTAACTCTAAATAACCATCTTCATATTTATTGATAATTTCTTCCTCATCGTTATTTGTTAAAAAAAGGGAGACAACCATAATTTGTAAGTAGCAAAGCTGATTTGAATTAATTTGTGCCAGTGTTTTCTGTTTTCTTGCTGGTGGCAACAATGATGAATGATGACAGCCAGGCAGCCCTAAGTTGCCAGTACTCTGAGGAAATATGACATATCTATATGCACACTGTTTATTTATTTAGGTACCAGGAAAAATGCTTCAAAATCTAGATGATGGTTCTAATCATGCATGTTACAAAAATTTGTAGGGAAGGCTGTTCTTGAATTTGAGACCTTCCTGACTTTGCCTCTCCAGTGCTGGGATGTTAAGTATGTACTATGACATCTGTCTAACAGATGGTTTTTTTAAAAATATATTTTTTATTGTA